>NW_017387306.1:0-289920 GCF_001636725.1 Cordyceps fumosorosea ARSEF 2679 | reverse complement strand
TTTTATAAGTTTTGCAGTTTAAAAAAAAAAAAAAAAAAAGGAAAAAAAAAAAAAAAGGTGGCGTGTGTGTCTCGTGCCTGACCACCACCACCCTGCAAGTAATGTCGATTCATCGTTGCACATATCTTTGTGCGACGAAGCCCTTCTGCATAAATAGCGTAATAATGGCAAAAGAAAAAGAGGAATCCGCCGAATAAGTGCCGAAGAACCTTGGACAAGAAAAAAAAGGTCTTGCCTTATCCCCTGGCCGCCGCCATCGGAGAGCAGGACGCTGGGCGAGTCTTCTTCTGAGGTCGGTCAACGCAGCCCGTAATGATTTTTGGTGCAAGTAAGCGAAAGAGAGAGAGAAAAACAAAAGGAGGCAAACTCTTACACCCCCTTCCCGGGCCGCTGGCATGGGGAACTTTACCACTCTTGTTCAAGCTAGCCAGCCTTGCCAAGTACCGCGCCAAGTCGTTCTCACCAAGTTGTGCCGAGTTTCGCTTACACCTTCACATGCAGAATTAAAGGGAAAAGAATTAAAGGGCATTGGTTAAAAACTCCATAATATTCAGATAAATCTTAAAAAGCCACAGGAACTCCCGGTATGTATGGTATCGATCGGCCGTCGAATGCGGAGCAAAAATCTCAAAAAAGAAAGAACAACAGGGTTGCATCCTTTCACCATCATCATTGCTGCCCCGCAAATGGGAAGCAAAAATGGGCAAAAGAACCCCAAAATGACAAAAAGAAAAGAAAAAGTAAACTCACAAGCTATATAAAAACAAGCTTGCGAATAAATGGATCCCGAAACAACCCAAAGAAACGCCGAAGGCTGTCCAATCTTGGCCCATTGGTCCCCGTGTAGTAGACCTTTGGTATCATGTTTTCCCGCCCAATTCACTCCCCTGCCCATCCGTCATTGCTGTGCTTCGCAGCCAGATTATATTCCAGAAAATCAGACATGGGGGCGAGGAGGGGCCCCCTCCATCGAATCAAAAGCATTAAGTAAAAAAAAAAAAAAAGAGAAGGAGGCGAAGAGGAAGAAACAAAAAAGAATAGATCCTTAGTCTCGCCTTTTCCCTTTCAAGGTGGGGAGGGTGGGGCTGGACCAACAGCCAACTGACAATGGGTTAGTAGCAATGTCTCCGAGGCCTTGACTCCTCAGCCTTGTTGACCTGCAAAGAGCTCGTTTGACCCTCTTTCCCCAACATTCCGTCCACAGCACAGACACATAGACAGACATTTCGTCCACTTTTGCCAAGCTCAAAGGAAAATTGTGCGTTTTTTTTTCCCTTTTTTTTTTTCTTTATATATATATATAATTTTTTTTTTCTTTTTTCGTTCATGGAGCTGCTGGCATACAAGCTGCGGTTGGGGGGGGTAATAAGATGGCGGGATTGGTGGGATGGCTGACGTTGTAGCGTGGGTCGATCCCAAGTCGCATCTGGGACTGCGGCGGCGGCAACTGTTTCCCGTGGAGGTCTTGCGGGGACACGCCCATCGTCTGCAGCACCCCCTGCTGGTGCCCGTACAGCCCTGCGTCCGTGTATGGCGCCAAGTTCGCGAATGACGTGGGGATATCTCTTGCATGGTCACAGGCCTTGTGTTGTTCCATCGAGTAGGCCGCCAGCATGTCGCGACGGTTGTGCCCGCCACCAACGGCACTGTAGATGTCGCTGCCGCCCCGGTGATCGTACGACCCTGGCGTATAGGTACTGTTGGGCTGGTACCCACCAGGCATCCCGCCATGGTAGTCGCTCGCGCCCGCACCGGCGTTCGCAGGGGGGTTTCCGTGCGACGAAGCAGTTCCACCACTGCCACTACCTGGGCTCTTGCTCTTGTCCTTTTGATAGTGGCCTGGCGATCGCCCCCGGACGACAATGTCAGTCGACCGTTGCACTGCGACCTTGACCCAGTCTTCCCTGCCGGGTTCGCTTGCCGCGTTTCCCCACAGCTCGACGACCAGCTGGTAGCGCTGCTGGCCAGCCCTTCGCTCCCCGTTGTTGGCCGTCGCCGACTTGAACTGCATGCGGTCATAGGCAACCTCTGTTGGCAGCGCCTGCACACCGTCGGGCGTCCACCTATCCCCGTAGTGCGTCGACTGCCCCTGCACAACAACATGGCCATGGTGAAAACTGCCACCCAGTTGAGGTGGCGTCATTTGGCCGTGCCTGATCTTGGGGCCCGCGCGCTGCTTCCCTGGTAAAGTAATAGGCCCCTTGTCACGCCTCGTGGTGTGCTGCAGGATCAACACCTCCTGGTGGTGGTGTTCAGAGACAATCGCCGAGAGGCACATGGCGAACCCATACAGTTTCACTGGATCTGCCTGGTTCCCTCGGCTGAACTGCAGTGACACTCCGGGAAAGTATGGCGACAGCGAGAAGGAACAGTTACATGCCATGTAGTTTCGACGATAGCATGTAAAGAATTTCTCGCCCATGAAAAAGTTCTTATGGATTTGTGCTGAGATGTTCACCTCCGCCGATGTGCCGGTGGGGTTCGAGCTTTCATCCACGTACTGCAACTCGCCCAGTTGCTCCGTGATTCCCATGGGAAGAACAACTTCCTCCGCTCCTCGTGACGAATACGACGGGCTGCTAGTAGGCTCCCTCGAATCCTGCGCCATCGGGAGATGGCTGTTTAGGTGCGGATCTGAGTTGGTGTAGCCGCCAGATCCTTGGCTCATGCTGTGTCCGTGGGTACGTGAGACCGATTGTCTGGTCTGATGATCCCTTGGCCTCGCAACGCGGTGCAGTGATGATGATGCGTAGCTTTCTCGCGGCTGCTGGTAATGAGGCTGCGATTGACGTTGGCTTGAGACAGCTGGTGCTGGCGCGGTTGAACTGCAGGAACACGAAATCGTCAGAATGCACGTCGAAAATATAACCCGCCAGGGATTCGGGAACAAATGACTGCCGACAGGGTGACACAAGAAAGTTTCAAGCACTCACTGGCTCGGGATTGGCTGCACGTGAGGCCAGTAGCCGGAGTAGGTACCGGCTCCTGCGCTGACGGTGTTGCTTGCTTGGTAGTTGGCGCTTAAATTCTGAAAGTTCGATGGTTGGGTATCGTAGGGCGCGCTGTGGCTATTTCTATTTATACTAGTTAGTCTCACGATCAGGCGAAAGCGGCGTGGGCCATGTGAGTGGCAAGTACACGGGAATTGAAGTCGTGCGAAGCGGTTGTGCAGCCATGCACAACGCAAGCTCTCTCGTTTCTTCAACGTTACACGACCCGCATGAGTGAGTGTACAATGATTGGGTGATTATGTATAACAGAACAGAGAAGAGTGCCAGGGCAGATTGGGAAGTCAATGCCAGGAAGGTGTGGACATTGGGTTGGCAGTAATGATGCTGGAGAGAGAGGGTGAAAGGGTATTATAAGCAAAGGACGGAGGAAGAGGAGGGACTCTTAGGTGCAGGGGGTAGGTAGCACTGGGATAATACCCGTTAAGGACGGGTGTGCTTGTGTAAGAGAGCTCTGTGAGAGACAAATAAAGCAACGGGACGGGAGTGTAAGGCCCAAAGGAGCGATTGAGCGAGGGAATGGAAGAAGAGAGAGAGATCTTACCTTGGGTCCGCATACTCGACCTCCCCGCTGAGCGCGGTTGGGGTGGAGGAATCGTAGTCCTGCTATAAGACAAGAACATGTTAGGCCTTGTACTGTGCCTGTAAAAAGGACCATGCTCTCTCTATTGTTCGCCAGGCGGGCGCAGTGCGACACCCCGATGGCCCCCTCCGGCGTTGACTTAGGTCAACGTCGTCGCCGTCCATCACACGCCCCTCCATGAGTTTTGCCTAGCTGGCGCTGGGTGGGGGAGGAGAGGCTCATTGCCGGTGTGTCCAGGAGACCCTGCAGTCGGAGATGCATTAGCACGGAAACTCTTTCTGGGCATCCAAAGGACAGGGGAGGAATAAATGAATAATTGGAGGGCAAGGTTATGGTGGTGGTTCAGGTGTGCACACGCTAGCCTTGTCATGCATGGGGGAGCTGCATGGCATGGCTTTTTTTTTTCTTGTATGGCGTTGTGCGGTTGGCCCAGCCTAAAGCCAGCAGGAGCGCAGCGCAGCCGAAGTACTGTACATCCGAGTACTTTTTGGGGCCCGAAGACCGCGCCAGAGTGCGTGGCGTGCGTCTATCCGGCGCACAAAGGGAAGGGAAGGGAAGGGAAGGGCAAAGGGTGCGCGAGGAGGAGAACGATGAGGAGGGGAGGGGGGGTCCTACCGCTGCCTCGTGCTCTTCTCTAGAGCCAGAGCCAGAGCCAGAGCCAGAGCCAGAGCCAGAGCCAGAGCCAGAGCCAGAGCCAGAGCCAGAGCCAGAGCCAGAGCCAGAGCCAGAGCCAGAGCCAGAGCCAGAGCCAGAGCCAGAGCCAGAGCCAGAGCCAGAGCCAGAGCCAGAGCCAGAGCCAGAGCCAGAGCCAGAGCCAGAGCCAGAGCCAGAGCCAGAGCCAGAGCCAGAGCCAGAGCCAGAGCCAGAGCCAGAGCCAGAGCCAGAGCCAGAGCCAGAGCCAGAGCCAGAGCCAGAGCCAGAGCCAGAGCCAGAGCCAGAGCCAGAGCCAGAGCCAGAGCCAGAGCCAGAGCCAGAGCCAGAGCCAGAGCCAGAGCCAGAGCCAGAGCCAGAGCCAGAGCCAGAGCCAGAGCCAGAGCCAGAGCCAGAGCCAGAGCCAGAGCCAGAGCCAGAGCCAGAGCCAGAGCCAGAGCCAGAGCCAGAGCCAGAGCCAGAGCCAGAGCCAGAGCCAGAGCCAGAGCCAGAGCCAGAGCCAGAGCCAGAGCCAGAGCCAGAGCACAGAGCCAGAGCACAGAGTGAGCTTCTTGTGCAAACATCGGCGCGGGTGCATAAGTCGACGCACGCTCCCGCCTGTTACACCAGCACCACCTTGCATTCAAGGCCGACCTTTGTGTGCTTGCCTGCATCAGATCGCCCCTCTCCCGGCCCTGCTGTTGTGCAGCTAGCGATTGGGTACCGCCGGATTGGCTGGCAAGGTGGTATGGGCGAACAGAGTTCAGACGACTTGCAACACAGATGGACGGGCAGGGTTGGGCAAGATCAAAGTGACGGGCTCGATTCTCAAGGGAATGACGATGTGCAAATGGGAAATTGAGGAAGGTGGCACTTACAGAATGGTTTCTTGTTGTTTCGTTGTTCGACAAAGCAACCCCAGTGGTCGTGGACTTAAGTCCAAAATGGCCCAGTCGCCAGCAGATTGCGGGGCGGACACTGCGCTCGAGGCGAACAAAGAGAGAGAGTACAGATCCAGGAGTGTTTGCTTACCGTTGTCTGTTGGATATGCATACGGATTGATGTGATGGTATATTTGTGGTCTTCAAGATGTTTAGCTGTGCGTCCTTCTTCGATTGCTCTGGGTTGGAGGCGGCGTACTGTGGTGGTATGTCGACACAATTGCAGTCGAACTTCAAGCCCCGACTCCGAGTAATGACTACTGGCTTGTTAGCTGATACGCCTTGGAATGCTGCCATGTGCTGTACTGTCTCTTGGATTGTTCGAACGCCGATACTGTTGGGATGTGATGCCCTGGGATGGGCAAGGCCAGACATCCCATGCAGTGGCGACCTTGGAACAAGCCCAAGTATTCGGGGATAGCACAAGAGAGGGTACAAAACTTACCCGTCTGTTTCGAAGCTTGGTGTGATCGGACCGGACTAGGGTGAGGCAAGTGGTGTCAGCGCATCTGGAAATGCAAGATGTATGCGACGATTTGAAGATGTGTTGGCATATGGAGGGTGGGCAATCGTATTAGTTCATGCATGGAAGGCAGCTCGAGCGAAGAGACTCGAGCATGCACAGGTATTGAAGAATGCAGGAGGAGGAAGTTTGGGACAGAAGAGAAGCAGTGAAGCATCCGTTTGACTTGCAAACGGACTCGGTGCGGGGAAGCGTTGGGGCGAAGCGGCGGACTTACAGATGATGGTATGCTTTTGAGCGAAGCAGCAATGGAGATGCTATTCGAACAGAAGAGGAAGCAGAAGCTTTAAAATTGGTATTGTTTATGATAATGAGAGTTGCTTAAAGCTTAAAATGTTTGATGATATGATTGGAAAGGAAGAGAGGTCTGCTGGGTGTGTCCCAGATTTATATATCCTTCGTGTGAGAGGGGGAGATTGGGAGCCTGCTCCTCACCCAGCACCCGTCCCTTCATCACAGCAGATGGTAGATGCACCCTCCACCGAGATAGGGACTATGTGAATAAGAGCAAGAGACGGGGGGCCCGTGTGATGCATGCAGCGATTGGGCAGCTCCAGAGGGGGGACACGAGACTGGGAGAGCGAAAGCGAGAGAGCCCTGGGAGGAGGGGCGTGGCTGCATGACGCGCAGGGCCTGTGAATCACGGCTTCACTGCATTTTGCAAGAATTGGTGATTTCGGGGCGCCAAAGAAACAATTTTGATCCTGCCGCCCACGCACCAGAAAGCAGCAGCCAAGGTCTGGTAGGGGAGCGAGAAGGGGGGCGTATGTTCATCCCGACGGGAAGAGCCAACTCCTCTTTCGAGACCGCCCATTTCGCGTAATTGGGTCAAAAAGGACCTAGAATCCATCCAGCCACATGTGGTCTTGCTAGTAAAGAAAATAAACAATAAATAAATTAAATAAATCAAATAAATGAATAAAAATTGTGGAGGAGACGGGTAGCAAGCAAGTTGTGTTACCGATTCGAGACGGCGCATATTTGCCTCTCTGCTTTGGCGATCCAACGCAACTCGCCTACTTTGGAAATCACGCGCCTAAAGATGGCCTAGCTCAATGAAACCGATGGATCCCTTTGTTCTGTTTTATCAGAAAGAAGCCCTCTTTTTTTCCTTTCTCTTGCCCTTCCCGGGTACGCTGTACTCGGGATGAATCTCGTGGACGCTGTTAGTTCGTTCCTGGCGTCCCGTCGCTGCTCCTGCGAGCAACCGAACACCCGCCATTGTCCCCGATTCAGAGTCACCCAGATCAGGCAGCGGCTATACGCTAGGCTTAAAAAAAGGACTCCCAGTAGAAGCAACAGGAAGTCGGGCATGGGCGGCGCTTTGCGGCCAACAGGACAGTGTGCCTGTGCATGTGTCGTGCCTGGGGCAAAGATTGGCCCCCGGGTGCGCATTGCTCTATTTCGCTGCTCTTTGACGGGAGCGACATGTGGCGACAGGGGTGGCCAGAGAGAGAGAGGGAGCCTCTTTTTCCTTCTCCTCGCTGCAATTCGCTCTTTAAAACACCGACCGACGCCTGGCTGTCTTGTTACGGGAATCGGAACCAGGTACCATATAGGTAGGATGTGCCACCGTAGTTCCTCCTCTTGCAGTTCATGAAATGCGAGACAGACTGGATCACTCACCGCAGGTCATGCATCCGCGTAACATTTCATGCTGGCCAAGAGGACGAACGAGCAGCCGCCGCCGCCACACAACAATCGTCCTCTGCGTAGCTAGTGTGGGCGGACACGGCCTTGGCCCTACGTACTTGACATGTAAGAGATCGGAGGATCCTCAGGGCTGATCAGAGTCGGTGCCCGCCAGACAAGACGACTAGCGCACGACGTTTGGAGCCCTCCACCGGCCGGTGTAAGCCAGTGCTTGAATCGCTTCCGACAAGGGTTGCCCGAAACGGTTTTGATTGTCCGTCCACCAGTGGCGCTGAATGAAAAGAGTCCATTCCAAGCCCCCCGGTGTAGGCCAAAATACAAATTCCATCCGCATGACAAATTTCTTTCTCTCTGTAAGAGAGGGAAGTTTTGAGTGACCAACTTACGCGCCAGGGTTCTTACCACCCGTGATTGAGGCAAATGTGACTGTGTTGGTGCAACACTCCGCCTTCTTGGTGGTAGAGTGAGCATCGCGAGATGGTCGCACGAACTTGTGACTGGACACTTCAATGGCTGGCTGAGGGGACCCAAGAGTGTCTTCGCCAGCCCCATCACGCCTTGCATGAGCTCATTTGCTTGTTGGGCCCAACTATTGACTGACTGGATCCATGACCGCCGTCCGAGACGCAAGGATTATCGAAATGTCTACCTTTTCCGGATATACTCATGCAGGCCATCAAGCCCAGATTATCTCACAGCCTTGAAAGCAGCGTGGGGGGCCGATTCTACTTGTCTGACTGGTTTTGCCCTGTCTTGTTCGAGCAGCAGCACGTCATTTACAAAGGTTTCGGGGCAGAATGGTCCCAAAGGTGGCTGCGGGACGGACCTCTTCCACGCTCGTGACGCTCTGTACGGGCAAAGAATATAGCCTTCCCGGGTGTGATGCACACAAGGACAGGAAGGGGGGGGGGGGTCCGTCAGACCATTGGCTGTGCACAATCGGCCGTATAACTGAATCACGGCTTTGTGAGATGCAAACACCTGACACCCAACAAATTGCCCTACACCGTCGCCACTGATATGCTCCGATTCTCTGACTTGGTGGCTGATGTCGTGCTGCGCCTGCCATGCAGTCTAGATGTGTGTATCGATGCGCTAGGCCGGCTACATTTCACAGCGTCATGTTTGTCAGACCATCTAGCAAACCTGTCTGAGCACAATACCGATCGTAGCACTCTATCGAGAAGAGATGGGATTAACCATCGTTTGCGTATCTTGACATCGTACTCAAAAGTTGGGTGCAGATGGTGGGTGGGTGCAAGTGTGTGGGCACTTGTCCGTGTGGGTGGTCAGAGAATCAGAGGGAGGGAAAGCAACAACTAGTCCTCAGGACATCGGAACTACTGTCTCGTGCAGTTTGTATAGAGCAGCCCTGATAGCAGACGAGAGAGGGCAGCACCAAACAATGAAAGAAGCGCCAGCACTCGTCTCTCACCAGTAGCCTGTAGCCTTGACTGCGTGCTCGTACCGGGCGAGGTGAGTCGTTCCCGTTTTGCTCACGGGACAAGGAACTAATAAAACCAAAACCACCAGGCTATGTCACTCCCCTATGGTTGGACATCTTCCCACATGAAGAGGGTAGTTCTCGTATCGTCGTGCGTCTGCTGCAGGTGTTATGAATACCCTGGTCAAGGTACGTAGTCTTCGGGAAATCATGCAGTCGCAGCTGGATAAAGATTTTCGGTGGCTTGCATAGGAGTATCGAAGCACGGCCCTTTGGCTTGTTTGCGTAGATTCGCCCGCTCGCCACTGAGCGGCTGGGGGGCAATAGTCTGTCTCAAACATTATTTTGTGTAAGGCTGTTTCTCGTACTTCGCAAGGGAAACCAAGGCTACATGGATTACACGATCAGGTCGGTGCCGATGTCGGACAGCGGACGCGCACGTCCAGTATCACGGTATGACCAAAGCAGTGCAACTCAATGTCGGCGCCAGCTATGTGATTGCTTTTATGTGTTGTTGGGGGCGGTGAAGTAAAAACAAGGATTGAACATTGCAGTGGCCAAGGTCGGAGGTTTTGACGAGCAAACGACTAGACCGCTCGTCGAAGACGCACAACAGGAGGAGCTCGGAAAGAGCAGTTCGCTTCGAATTTCCTGTAATGGGTTGCTGTCCGAGATTTCGAACAAGAAGGTGAGTTTCCTTTTTTTTTTGTTTTTGTTTTTGGTTTTGTTTTCATTCAGATAGTTTTTGTGCAGAAGTTGTGTGGCAACCGTCACGGCACAGAATTCGCCAGTGCGAGGGCTGATAAGTGTCAGACCACGCAGTCGTAGTACTGGTGGCATCTTCCACAAGATTGCGGGAAGATTTCGTAGAGAGGGTGTAATTCAGCGGCTGCTGAAGGTCTGTCTGTGAAGCCTGTCATTGCAAAAGACGTTGTCCAGTGTCGCCGCGGGGAAGGGGACAAAGCCTGGGGAGGGGGACAAGGCTGGCGGGAGGCGTACGACTGAGGATAGTCGGGGGCGCCTTTTTCGCCACACGCTGGTGCCGCCGCAATATCCTGGGTAGTAGGGAAGAGGACAGGCTCAAGAGGTGCCTGCAAACCTCGTGGTACGGACGGTATCAGTAGGCGGGCGCAGAAGCTTGGCGGGTGAACCTGAAGCTAGGAGGGGGAGCTTGGACGCTTCGAAGCCAGGGCCTTGCGCTGCTGCGGGAGAAGGACGAGGAGAGAGAGAAAGAGAGAGGCGCTTCGTCCGGACTCTTGTGGCTGTCCTTGTTGGCCATGTCCGTCGTACGACTTTTCGGGAGGCTTTGGTCTGCTCTGGTGATGCACTGGGAGCAGCACAAGCCGTGTTGGGAGGTGTGACAAATGGAGGGCGCTTGGGGAATAGCGATCAATGGACAGATTGCAGCCACGCCCCGCCAGGGCGAGACAGAACAAGGATTGTCCCGCATCGGGGAAACGTCTTGTGACTGATTTGTTTCAACGGCTCCGGGTCGTGGTTCGGTTCGGCGACAAGAATAGCATGCCGCGCGGCGATAACGAGGAAACGAAAAATGGAGAATGGAGAATGGAGAATAGAGAATGGACAACGGAGAATGCGGGCCGTGGTTCCTCGGATAATGCCAGCATAATGGATGGATGGATGTCTGGAGTAAATTGGAGCCGCGCTGATAAATCAGGCTGGGAACTGGTGGGACGGTTAAAGGCAAAAAGGGTAATAAAGAAAAACAGAAAGAAAGAAAGAAAGGGTCGAGGGACAAACAGCAAGGTCTGTCCATGTGACTGAGACGGCAAAGATGATGGACGGGATTTTTATTAAGGTAGGTGAGTACCTATGTATGTATGTACATACATACATACATACATACATACATACATACATACATACATACATACATACATACATACATACATACATACATACATACATACATACATACATACATACATACATACATACATACATACATACATACATACATACATACATACATACATACATACATACATACATACATACATACATACATACATACATACATACATACATACATACATACATAGGTTAGTTAGTGTATGTATGCACCTACAGTACATCGCTGCATGGATGTAGGTTACTGGTAGTACGTACTTGGCTGCAGGTTCGTCGATAGTAGCTTGTACGTAACCTGGCTAACTGATGAACGGATTCTGGCCGGGGTGACATCTTTTTTTAGAAGCCGTTGGTGCTGAGCAAGCAAACCTAGTAGCCCTTGGCCGAGGCGAGGCGTATTGCCTTCGCACTGTTGGTGGTGGTGATGGACCTTACTGGAAGCATCATTGATTGCAGTGATTTGCAGTGATTTGCAGTCATAAAGTACCTAACAGTGCCCAGCAAAAGGGACAAGGGGGAGGGAGGGCCGTGGTCAGTTGGCGCCAGGGCGGGCGCCACTGTGGCGGCTGCAGCTGCAGTAGCGTACCTGTACCTGTAAGGCAGCGGGCCCTTTATTGAGGTATGTACTGCAGGTTGCAGTACTCGACTTGAGGGCTGTTGGCTCGCAGGCGGGCCGAAGCGGGGAGGCACGTTTGCTAGCGTGACATTGGAGATTGGTTCTTTATAATTAGCATGGGAATCAATTGTCAGATGTGTGGCTAAAAACGTCGGCCCGTCCATGGACGTAGGGCGCAAGTTGAAAGCCACTGACTGTCTGTCTGTCTTGAAAGGAGGCTGCGGGGCCGCCTGCAGCAAAGAAGGTTTGCTTGTAAACGAAGCGAGTCCAGTCAGCGAGTTACCAGTTGCCAAGTACTGTAAGTGCCCACCTATGTATGTATGTAGGGTAGGTACATACATACAGTCGGTAGCCTTACCTAACTGTCTTCGAAGGTTTCGAAGGCACCAACAAGCAACAACGGCAAGCCACCCACACAAGAAAGGTGGGGTGATACCCTGTCTGGCCTGACCTCACTTCACTTTCTCCTCTTTCTCGTAGGCAATCATCGTGTCCGCCCTCCCAACAACGCATCATCTCCTGCTTCTACACAGCATTCACTGCCTGCTCTGCTGTACGTATCCGCACAGGCAGAGCACCGACATACCAACCTTTCTTCCTTCCCATCCCCCTCGGGCGCGGCAAGCTACTACTACCTACGTAGTAACTAGGATACTCTGCTCTGTGCTTCCCCCGCTCAGTTTCTGCGTGGCGCGCGCGGCATGCCTAAGAAAAGGCATCACTCCTACCTCAAGTCGCCAAAAACACTGTCGCCCTCATCTAGCGCTGTCAAAGGTGAGTGGGTGGAGCTCTTGCACGCATTCTCCTCTCATCGATCCAAAAGCCGCAGCCATCATTGAGCTCCTAGCTAACCAGCCGCCTGTTTCCGTGCTACCCCTCCACCGCAGACAAACCTCACAAGTCCGTCAACGAACTTCTCACACAGCTACGTCACACATCGCTCGCATCCTCGTCAGCGCCTGGCCCCCCTGCGTCACCGCATCCCAACATCCCTTCCTTCCCCCCGGCCCTCAGGCATATCCTGCAAATCCCAGAGACGCCAGCGCCCCGCCCTAGGCGTGCCGTCAGGTCCAGGTTCGACAGCCATGGCCGTCGTCTTCCCGCCGGGCCCCCTCCGC
This sequence comes from Cordyceps fumosorosea ARSEF 2679, assembly GCF_001636725.1. Lineage (NCBI taxonomy): Eukaryota > Fungi > Ascomycota > Sordariomycetes > Hypocreales > Cordycipitaceae > Cordyceps > Cordyceps fumosorosea. The sequence continues at coordinate 277,532 of NW_017387306.1, read as the reverse complement.
CACGTAGCTGGACGTCGCATTCCCTAGCTTCACATCATCACCAACAAATCCAACAGATAACCCCTCTGGCAGAGTCTGAGGCTGCTGCTGCTGCTCGCCATGCGCTAGCCAATCTATCCTTGCCCGGCCTGCAGCAGCCTGCGCCCGCCAGCCTCATTGGTCTCGTTGTTTCCCGTCTCGCCGCCAACTGGGCCTTCCACCGTGTCTTTGACCAGCACTACTTGTACGACATTCCCTGTCATCTCAAGCCAGCACTAATGCGGGAGCTCGCTGTTTACAGCCCTGCCGGCCTTGCTCTCGGCGACATCAAGGCCCTGCTCATGCGTCCAAGCCATGGCGACAACAACAGCAGCCATCATGCAGGGGGGTCGCCTCTCTTCTCGGCTGTCGACCCCGAAATTACTGCGCTGGACCTCACTGGGTCCTTGGGAAGATCACTAACCCTGAGGGATGTGACTACCCTGCTCTTCCCCGCTCCGCCGACCTCGCCGATCCCAGACAACGCTCAAGATTCCTGGGATGTTAGTGAGGACGTTCCCGCTGCCTGTCTTTCCCATGCACTTGTGCCCAATCTAACGCACATTTCTCTCGCAATTAACCCCGAACAAACTGATAACGTGTCATGGCGCGACCTCCTTGCCCTGGCTCCTCGACTGGGCTCAATCACGCACCTCAGCCTAGCCTACTGGCCCGAACCTTGCCTCTTGCCAAGTGCCAAGTTTGCAACCGTCGGCTCTCCGCAAGGCTACCATATCCCATACGGTGGAACGAGCTACTATTCGCATTCGATAGACCATGACTGGAGTGAGGCGCTGTTGGTACTCAAGAAGCTGAGCCAGAGCCTCTATACCCTCGAATTTTTAGATCTCACTGGATGTGCCTCTTGGTTTCAGGCTCTGAAGCTCGAAGATGGACATGATTATGTGGACTGGGTCAGTAACTGGGGAAAGATTACACATCTCCGCCTCAAGATGGGCTGGTCTTTGACAGATGATGCTCTACCTGCAACCATAGCCTCGCACCGCGACGCGGCCGCATTGGCCTTATCCATCGAGAGGCACATTACTGCTGCTAGGGGCGGTAGAGGGCGCTTCATCACAGTCGAACGATGATCGCTGTACACTCAGACGTTACTTACACATAAGAAAGAAGTGAATCGAAGATATATTCAACTCGACACGGCCCCTTCTTTATGAGCCGTCATTGCTTATGCGACCTCGACATCTTGACTGTATCACGCCAATCGTCTGTGACTCGCTTCCCAAAGCGCTTGAAATTTGCTGTTCGACTCGAGAAGCTCGCGTGGCTTACCAATCTCCACGACTTTACCCTTGTCAAGGATCACGACTTTGTCAGAGTTAATAATCGTGTCGAGACGATGTGCTACAGCAATTACTGTGTGGCTCTTGAACAGTGAGTCAATCATCTTTTGCACTTGGTCCTCGATTTCACTGTCGACACTAAGTTTTTATTAGATTGGTCAATCCTTTGAGAGCCTGTTCGCTGATTTACCTGTTTGTCACTTCGTCCAGCAGAACGATGCGTCCGGTATCCTTGCGGAACTGGCTCGAGCCAGCGAAAACAGCTGTTTCTGGCCGTGACTCAACATGTCATCCACGAACTTGCCATCCAGACCGCCTTGTCTCTCGATTGCAGACCAGATGCCGGCTTTTTGGAGGGCTTTGATGAGATGCTCCGTTTCAAACGCAGCAAATGAATCTAGATTCTCGCGTACGGTGCCAGGCAGAACGAAGTGATCTTAGCTCACGCTGACAATGCGACTATGAATCAGATCACGCGGGAGTGTATCCAGATGAATACCATCAACAGTGATTCGCCCCGAACTAGCATCAAGAAGTCGCAGGAAAGAAATTAACAAAGATCATTTTCCGCTGCAGCAAGAAACTTGCACTGTTAGCTATGTGTCCTTCAGGTTGAGTCGATAGACTTGCCTTCCGGTGCGGCCACAGATTCCAACCTTCTCACCAGGATTAATAGTAACTTCAATACTATCCAGTGCTTTCGCGGACTCTAAATCGTCGTACGATGCGGTAAGGTTCCGGACTTCGATCTTACCAGCCGAGGGCCGGGTATCGGGCGGCTGAGTCGTCTCGTCGGGTTTGTTCTCGCCACCCGCTTCCTCGGTGAAATTCTTGATGCGTGCAACAGCACCGATGGATATCTCGACCGATGTCCAGAAGTAAATTAGCATGTTGAGCGCCTGGCTCATTGAAATGAGTTGCACAAGCGCCACTCCAGTGAGTCCGACCGAGACCTTGTCTCGTAAGTACACGGCGAAGCTGACAATAAGCAAAGCAAGACCCGCCGTCATGAGGTCCAGCACCATGATAAACCACTTCTGCACGATTATGAGGGGATAGAATGGCTTCTGGGATCGATCGTCCAGTTCATGATTCTTTTAAAAGGCTGCTCTGGCCCAACCAAAGGCACGGATAGTGGGTAGACCAGCGAGTGTCTCAAGGAACTGCGAGTGGGCTGGTGCCTTTTCCTCGAGATCAAGGAAACGAAGCTGGCGTGATGTGCGCAAATAGCCACGCTGAAGGTAGTAGTAAAAGACGGCGATGGACGGGAAGCTGATGGTAATGTAGTACGAGGTGGCAAGCAAGCTAGCCTTGGCAACAACAGAAAAGAGGCTTGCCAGCGAAACTACCAACGCGAGTGGCAGCCGGTTGTCCAGGATTCCAATATCCTGAGAGAACCTAGTGGTCATGACACCAATATCTGTCGAGGTAAATAGAGAGAGTGGTGCGCGCAGTGTTGCTGTGAGGGGTCTCTGGTGCAGGGTAACGCCAGCCTTGCCCGCAATGCTGACCAACCCAAACCAAATCAAGAGAGCAAACTAAAAATCTGTGCAAGGACTTGCATCGTAGCATATGGACCGAGATATTGTGCGGAAGAGGTATGGGAGTCTTGTTGCATATCGCCAGCCCAGAAACTAAGCCAGACAGTCGGGAAGCACTGAAGAAAAGCCCAGCCAATTTCGAGCCCAAGAAGCGCGGCGGCAGAGACGAGTCCAATGCTACCAAAGTAGTAGCTGTATACAGTTCGGTCACCAAGCTGCCGTCTTTTATCATCGGCTTGCTTCGTTTCCTTGACCCTGTATTCCTTTCTGACGGGTTCGTCTTGGGTCAGGTCATTTTGCCCGCTGCCCGTGGTAGGCCCCTCGCCGGTGTTGGATTGCACAAGGCTTTGCGTGTAGCCATTTGCCTTGCTTGAATATTGATATCGACCAATCTCCGAGATACGGCCAGACTCAACCAGCGAAATAATGAAATCGGAAGATGGCAGGAAGGCGGCAGATTGGGTTGCCAGGAGGATAGCGGCACCGCTCTCATGAAGCAGACCACCTTCAGCGAACACGTGGCGGAACACGTGGCGTGCGGTTTGGCTATCTAGACCGCTGAAGGTGTCGTCAAATATTGCAATTTCGGGCTCGGAGTAGACCACCCGCGCGAGGGCGAGCCGCTGCTTCTGGCCGCCGCTGAGGGACAGGCCCTTGCTGCCGACAACGGTCATTTCACCGCGCGGTAGCTGCTCGAGGTCCTCGCCGAGGGCGCACGCTCGGATGATACGGTCGTAGCGGTCGGCGTCGTAGTGTGCCTCGTATCCGATGATATTTTCTCGGATGGTCCGGTTCAGGATCCAAGGGCTCTGCGCGCACCAGGACACGTGGTTGCTACCGAGCTTGATGGTGCCGGTGGTGTGCGGAACCTCGCCAAGTAGGGACTGAAGGAGTGTGCTCTTTCCGAAGGCGGTTGGCCCGAGAAGCATGCCAAACTGACCCTTGGCGAGGGAGAATGTGACGTCGCTCAGCTCCGTGCGGTCTTGGGACCAGGCGGCGCTCGAGTGACTGGCTTTGATGGCGTCAGTACCTGCGTCGGGCTAGCTTTGTAGTTGTGAGAGCTCGATGCTGCTAGATGACAGCTCGGAATTATCCCTCTCTTGTCCGCAAATAACACGAGTGTCCTGTTTGGTGGCCTCCAGGAGATGCTTTTCAATGCGCTCGAAAGCACCGCAGGCCGCACTCATGTCGAGAACGGCCTCGAGCATCCAGAACCAGGGCTCTGAGAGAAGTGTGATGTATGCCAGGGCGGTGAACATGCGCGTCTCGTCCAGTGTGCGTCCCGTGGTTGCGGAAACGCCCTGGTACAAGGCAAAAGCGACGACGGGAGAGAAGGTGGCGGGGATCTAGGCGAGGGCCGAGGTGATGCTGCCGCAGACCCGAAACACCCGCGAGGCAGCGACCTCGGACTCGCGGAGCCCGGACAGCTTCCGTGCAAGAGGCTCGACCAGCCCGGCCATCTTGATGCTCTTGATGTGCCCCAGCATGGCAGAGGTGATACCTCGTCCAGGTCAGCTGCACGGTCTTTCGTGTTTGCTCATGAGGACAGTGGGCATTTTAGAGTCTACTTACGGACACGTTCCTGCGTTTTGGCCAACCAGCCGACCCGGGACTTCTTGGCACGAGTCGAAACGAAGAAGATGGCGGTCAGGGCGAGGAGGGCGACAATGGCGGGGCCGACGGCAGCGTAGCCTTCTCCTCGGCGAAGGCGCCAATGCGGCAGCAGCAGCACCACCACCGGCACCGCGGAGGATCAGCAGTCGAGTCTTGCTGCGGGCCTCGAGCAGCACCAGGGCGGCCCTTGACGGCAAAGGCGGCGGAGAAGACGACGCGGATGCCTCGCGGCAGCCTCGCCAGCCAGAGGGAGCGAAGCAGGGCGGCGTCGAGGAGCAGCGACAGCAGCAGGAAGACGCCGAGCAGGGACGAGGGCCACGGGGAGCGGGCGTGCTCGAGATACGAGAGGGCACAGGACATGAGGCTAGAGGCACAGGCGACGCACGGGGCGGCGAGGGATACGGTGTTTACCAGGGGGGGCATGCTGCTGGGGGAGGAGAGCCCAGAGTACGACAAGGGCGAGCTGGAGAGCCGCGATGGAAGAGGTGGTGATCTTTGACATGGGGTAGGGGGCACACATTTTAGAGATTCTGGGGGGGGCGGTTGGGCTCACCAGCTTGGCGGCGCGCAGCCTGCCGGGGCGGACTCGGGACGGGCGGCACAGCAGCACGGCGAGGCGCAGAGTCGCAGAGGCGCGAGGAGGAGCAGGATTCCGGCGGGGAAGAGGACGACGATGGACTGCTCGAAGACGAGGGTGAAGTCGACGATGCTGTCACCGCTGCACAGGGGGTCGCGGAGGAGCGGGCCGAAGGAGGCGTCGGCGGTGGGGGCGCACGCGGCGGCGGCAGAGGGGGAGGAGGAGTTCATGACGGGGGGAGGGCTCTAATTAATGAGATGAGATGAGATGTTCGGTCTGTTATAGGAAGGTCGATACAGACACTCTCTATCGATAACAAGATACTTAGCTGGAGTGGCTTATCAACGGTGAAGCTAAAAAGTGAAGCGAGTCTTCCCATCTACATCCATCTACGTCAAGGCATGTAAAGTAGGAAGAAAAAAATCAAATTACCAACCCTCCTTACAATATACCAATTAAGCCCCAATCTTGCCTGAACTCTACTACAATGACTCCTACGTCCCTAATTCGTGTCCATCCTTGGTCAGTCGGCGTCGTCGGCGTGAGTCACTCCGTCGCATCCAACCCCACCCTCAATAACCATCATGCCTACCCTCTACCCTACACCACAACCTTGCGCATTCCCAGGGACGGGTGAACGTCTTCCAGCACTTGCCTTAGATTCAACGCTGGTCATTTAGTGCGGCTGAATTTTCGAAATCTTGAGAGTCAATTTTACGGGGAAAATCAGCTAGTATTCCCGTCCCCGTATTTTCCCACTTTCTCTTCCTTGGTTCGCATTCCCCAACTGGAAGCTAGTGACGCTTGCTTGTACACCATCTGAACACTATAAAACCGATTGATTGCCCTTTCGACAACATTCGTCTCCAGAGCCATCATTGAAAGCAAATAAAACTCTCTTGGTCATTGATCAGACAGAGGGAATCGACTTAAATTACCAGGAGAAGACCGAATCAATTAATCCAAACTCCGGCCAGGCTTCCCACCCACCATGACGTCGATGGCATCCGAGTCCGTCGCGACCATTCTTTGTACCTCGAAGCAAACGCGCTTTCACATTGACCAGGCAAACTATCGAGAGGTGGGTTCAGCTTGGAAAATACCCCCTTCCCTGGCAAACATCATTAACCTTTTGACAAGCTCGATATTGATGGCGTCAACATTACCATCGTCGAAGGCTCCAAACAAGGCGCGTCTGCCAAGGGCAAGTCCAAAGCTCGCAGTCAAGGACTTGAGATCCTGTCCGGCGCCAGACTGCGTCTAAAAGAAGGCCGCCGATATGCTCTCATAGGCCGAAACGGGACGGGAAAATCTAGTATGCGCCGATTGTTACACGACAGCCAACTCACCTCACTAACGGCCTTTCAATGAAGCCCTTCTCAAGGCTATTGCCGAGAAGCTCATCCCAGGCATCCCGGAAGACTCCCGGATTGCTATCCTGCAGCAGACAAAGCTTAACTCCGAAGAACAGCGCAAAGATGAGACTGCAGCAACGCAGATGAATACGCGACAAGAAGTCATTGAACGGGCCACTTCGCGTAGCACCATCGAGCAAGACATCAAGAGTATGGCGTCGCCGCCCATCATCCTATGCCAGACAGACTACGCGCTAACAGCTACAAGCTCTATCTGATGGCATCGACTCAACAGATCCCTTTGCGCCCGTACGCGCTGTCCGCAAACTCAAGCACCATCGTTTACAACAGCGCCACTTTCTGCTTGACAAGGACGCTCGGCTTCGGAGCGGCGCTCGTGGCATGGCCGCCCGCAAGGCCCTCGTCGCCATTGAAAAGATCGTGGACGAGTCGCAAGAGCAGGTCGACCAGCCCTCGGCCGAGATCACGCCCGAAAAGCTACAGGAAGAAACGCAAGAGGCCGCCGACATGCTCGCCGAGCTGCAGATCCAAGTCGAGCCGAGCCGCGTGAGCGAGATCGAGACGAGGGCGCTACGCATCCTCACCGGTCTCGGCTTCACCGAAAAGGTCATGGAACAGCCCCTCTCGAGCCTCTCCGGCGGCTGGCACATGCGCGCGAGCCTCGCCGCGGTGCTCCTGCAGGAGGCCGACATCCTGATCCTCGACGAGCCGACCAACTTCCTGGACCTCCTCGGCATCATCTGGCTGCAGAAGCACCTCGAGGCGATGCAGGACGCCGCCGAAAAGCCGCCCACACTCATCGTCGTCTCGCACGACCGCGCCTTCATCGCCCTCTGCACCGACCTGCTCATCCTCCGCGACAAGGAGCTGACCTACTTCCACGGCGACCTGCCGACTTTTGAGGCGTCGCGTGCCGAGCGCAAGGAGCACCTGGCCAAGGTCAAGGAGGCGCAGGACAAGCAGCGGGCGCACATTGAGAAGACGATTGCGCAGAACATGAAGGCCGGGCGGCAAAACGACGATCAGAACAAGATCCGGCAGGCCAAGTCGCGCCAGCGCAAGCTGGACGACCGCTGGGGCATGCAGGTCAGCGAGAAGGGCCACCGGTTCAGGCTCAACGACATGGTCGGCTTCTTCCACAACAAGCGCCTGGACATCGAGGTCCCCGTCGATGAGCGGCCCGTCTCCCTGGAGCTGCCCGCCCCGACCGAGCTGCGCTTCCCCGGCTCGCTGCTCTCCGTCGAGGGGGCGAGTTTCCGTTACGCGCGCGGCGCCACCCCGGTCGTCAAGGACGTCCACCTGACCGTCGGCATGGGCGACCGCGTCGGCGTGCTCGGGCTCAACGGCGCCGGCAAGTCGACCCTCGTGCGTCTCCTCGTCGGCGAGTCCGCCCCCACCACCGGCACCGTCACCACCCACCCTCGCCTCAAGCTCGGCCACTACGCGCAGCACGAAGTCGAGGCGCTGCAATCCCTCGGCCGCGAGTCGCCCTCCCTCACCGCGCTCGCGCTTCTCACGCGCGACGTGGACGGCACGCTGAACGAGGGCGAGCTCCGCGGGCTCCTCGGCGAGCTCGGGCTGCCCGGCCGGCTGGCGTCGGACGTGCCGGTCCGGAAGCTGTCGGGCGGACAGCTGGTGCGGTGCGCGCTGGCGCGGCTGCTGTGGCGGAGGCCGCACTGCCTGGTGCTGGACGAGATCACGACGCACCTGGACTACGAGACGGTGACGGCGCTGCGGGCGGCGCTGCGGAGGTGGGAGGGCGCGGTGGTGCTGGTCAGCCACGACCGGTGGTTTGTGCGCGGCGTCGTGGAGGGCGTGGACGATGATGGCGATGATGAGGATGATGAGGATGGGAGCGATGAGGGCGGGGAGGGTACGGCGTTTCGGAGACGGGTCGTGTACAGGCTCAAGGGCGGCGAGATGTCGGCGCTCAAGGGCGGCGTGGAGGAGTTTGAGAACATCATGGAGAAGCGCGTCAAGAAGCTCCTGGTGGCGTGATTTTCACGGGGGAAGTAGACATGGCAGGGAGAGACGATGCTGCATTTTTTTTTTTTTTCATTTTTTTAGCATGTCCTCTCGTTGTTATAATTCTACTTCAACCTCGTCACTGCTTCATGCCTGCATGACACGCACATTCTGCAACGTAACGAGCAATAAATGACATGGAGGAAAGTTGGCATCAAGCCGACCTCCACCATCCGAATTTCTCTCACGACTTACATCTTCTAAATCACGCGTGAATCCACCACAATGTTGAACCGGCTCTTCTCCTCCCTCCGTACGCGCACCGTGCCACCCTTGGGAATGTCCACAATCGTGCCGTCGATGCAGACCTTCCTCCAGCGCTCCTCCTCGTCCTCGACCCGGATCGCGAGCTCCTCGATGTCATCGTAGTGCACCCGCAAGCCGTCCTCCCACTGCGCGTCCACGTGCTTGCCGCCGTCATACGCCTTCATCATGGCCTCCATGGTGCGCTCCGGCCCCAGCGGCGTAAAGTGCACGAGCCGCAGCTGCCCGTCGAGCGGCTTGCCCGCGGGCGAGATGGTGAATGTGCGCTCGAGGTTGGACACGAGGGCAGCGAGCACGTACGCGTGCACGTCGCGCGGGACGCGCTCCAGTTCACCGGCACCGGCACCCGGTCGCCGGATCGAGACCTCGGCGGCGTAGGGGTGCGATTCCTTGAGGAGCTCCTGCGCGACCATGCCGAAGCGGGCGGCGCCGTGCGCGCGGTACGCCGGCGTGTCGCTCTCGTAGACGATGCTGGCGTGGAAGCCGTAGCTCGCGACGATGCTGCCGTGCAGGGCGGCGACGTCCGTCTCGTGGCGGTAGAGCTGGGCCTCGGCGGCGGCGACTTCGCTAGGCGTCTCCGCGCCGGACGATGATTCATCCCTGTTCATGTACTTGACGATGCGCGAGCCGGGCGGGAACGAAGCGTGGAAGGTGGGTAGCGGCGCGGCGACGCCACTGAGCAGCGTGCGGAGCGCGAGGACCAGTTCTGAGGGTCCTGTGAAGAGCGGTTTGTGCAGCGAGTTAAAGAGCGCATTGCCGGTTCCGAGCGGTATCAGGACGATGGTAGGCAGGAGCGGAGGTGCGGCCTCATCTTTACCCTCCTTCTCTGGCGGTGACGAGTTGAGCAGGTCTACCACCCCGCCGTCGCCGCTGAGCAGTACAACGGTACGAGGCCCATCCTTTGCGGCCGCATGCTTGCCACGCGCATACTCGCGGACGCTATCATTGCTTTCTGTCACCACCACGTGGTCGGGCTCTGTGTCTTGTGAGAGGGCCTCCGCGGCGAAGCGCAGCAGCGGGCTCAGAACCGCCTCCCAGAACGGCACGGCGCGGCCGGTTCCTGCTTTCGTCGAGAGAACGTAGTCGACGACACCGCCGCCTCCACGGGCAAGATGGGTTGGTAGCTGGGCGACCCGTGGAACCGAGGCGAGCTGCGGCGGCAGCTTTTCGGGCGTTTGGATAGCGACGAGTCGAAACGGCGCGTCGGCATCGTTAGCGGTTTCGATGAGCCCGACTAGGAGCGGCTGTGCGCTCGGCGAAGGCCAGAGGATGGCGATTATTTGGTCAACGGTAAGAGCGGGGTTCTCGCTGACCTCGGTGGCGAGCAGGCCGGCGCTCACGGTGCCGGCATCATCGTCGAATACCAGTGTCTCGGCCTGCACGAGAACGGGCACGGCAGGGTCACTCATTGGGGTGCTGGCGATGATGATGAAAGGCGGAGGGAAACAAATGCAGAAAATAAATAATGACGGGGAGTTGAAGCAGATGCAAGAAAAAAATGTTGAAAAATGTATGGCTAGGTATGAAGAATGCTGTGTTTGTAATGTCGAAAGGAGCCGCGAAACGTCATCAGGTAGGTAGAGGTAGGTGGTGGGCTCCAACTCCACTGCAGTGCAGGAAGGCTGCAAGACGAGGGGGTCTAATAAACTGCTGGCGGAGATGTTGCATCTTATGGAGTCGCCGTTGCGTTATCCGTTATCTGCAGCCTGGTTTGCCCAATAACAGACAATGCCATTGATTCCATCGATTTTATTTCCAACTCGTCGGTCATGCATTCCACCTATTTTAGTTGCTCTTTGCTTTCGTTAGTGGACCCCAGTTCTCCCTCGGATTCATCTGATACCGCACAAGATTTTCTGTCTTGCCCTCTCGCCCCAGTCGGGCGAGTTCGTCGTTGAAGACTAGAGTTTTTCTCAAGTCTTCTTCGGTGAGGACCTTCTTCTCGTTCGTTACCGGTGGCTCAGCACTGGCCTTTTTGTCCTCCTTCTCTTCCGCATCGACGCCCGCCATGGTTACATCATCACCGCCAGCGTCGCCTTGCTGCTCAAGGATGCCCAGCCTCTGCAAAAGTCTCCACGGAGCCGTATCAGGCTTGAATTTCGAAGTCTTAACGGGCGCCTTTTGCCGTATCCATTCCGCCATGATCCACCATATCGTCGACCACGGAGCGTCTGTCTTGATGCTTCCCGGCCTGCAGTGACTGCGACCCGCAACGTAGCCAAGATGCTTCAAAGCCCCTCGGAAGTGGTCATCGCTTGGCGTGGCGCATGAGATAATGCTGCCGAGTTTCCCGGGGATCACGAAGAACGGATAACGGTCAATTTTAGCGTACTCCTTGTCTCGCGGCTCGACCGGAGCCCGCTCTTCGGGTCCAGGAATCAACTCCTCCAGCGCATTCTGTAGCATACCCTCAAGGCGAGGAAGAGTGCGATAGACGTTCTTGTCGGCCTCGGGTATTTGTTTCAGCAATCTCTCGATGAATTCCCGAGAGTGGATGTGACCACCGTACATTGGACCGTTGACATGCATTTTGGTACCGCAGTGCTTGCAAACCTGATCGGCTATTCCCAAAGACATGCCGAACTTGTAAAATGCCCCGTTGCCTTTTTTATTGGGCACTGCCTTGGCGCGCATAAGGTACTGGGTCTCCCAGGCACTGCAGCCGCTATCACAACTGTATACAACCATGGTTTTGGAGCCAAGGAACTTGACGGCTTGGGGAGATTTTGTGACTTTGATAAACACCTTGGTATAAAAGTCGATAGAAAGAGACAGCTGTGGTTCGATGGTAAGTCCATAACGAGCCGCCGATGTGGCCACTGCATTGATGATCAGGCGCAGGCCAGCCTCGTGGGAGTGCATGCCGTGAATCGGGGTGCCACCGTAGAGGGAGAAAGACTTTTCGCAGTATGCATGTCCAGCCCATACCGCGCTATCGGTGCAGGTAATGCACAAAAGCCCACCGTCGTCGCGCACGGCCTGGACGGCCGCGTCAAAGAATGGAGCTGCTGTTCCATATGGATCTAGGTCGATAACGTCAAACTTGGATGTCTTGGATGTCTTGTTCCATGGCTTGTTGGCCTCGCCGTTTGCAAGTGAATCCGCAATTGTTCTGTACATGACCGCCAGAGCATCGCCGTTGGTTACCGAAACAATATCCTCGACGTCGTTATGTTTGACATTTTGCTTGATTGACTTGGCAGCAGATGCTGACAGATCGTTGGCAGTAATGGAAGTGACGAAGGGAAGCTCGCGCGCATATCGCAATGCTCGAAGGCCCGAAGCTGAGAGGGCATCTAGCACTTTGAACGAAGGCTTGGTTGTGTTGCCAGCGTTTTGGCCCGCTGCGCCAGACTGCGATTCTGACTGCTGCTCAGCTTGCGCAGGTTCTGAACCTGGCTGCTTCTCTGCTTGCGCAGGCTGCGCGGGTTCCGACCCTGGGCGCTTAGTCTCTTCGGATTTTGTGCCATTTTCGTCCCCCCTCTTGCGCTTCTTTCCGTGTTTGGCGTCCTTCGCCTGCTTGCGACTTTTTCTCTTCTCCAAAGCCTCTTCGCCGTAGGCCTTGATGGCAAGCACGGAGAGGTCGCGGTTGTACTGCTGAATCGGGTTGTAGAAAACTTGCTGTACTTCGCCACCATCCTCTCCTACTTTGGCGCCTTGAGGAACCAGGATTGTCGCGAGACCCTCCGTCACCGTTGTGAACTGCGCGCCGTCCACCTCTAGCGTCGCATTTTCGGTCGTGTTGTCGGGCATGGTCGTCGCGGAGTATCGACGAAATGGTGACGGCATGACGGTAATGAATGGGCTCGTAGGTCGCAAAGCGATCCGGTGAGTAGCAATTCGGGACAATTGAAGCAATTGCAGCATGCAGAACTGACGGTGACGGGATGTCGCGAGGTGAAGTACTTCAAGTTCGTGGAGCTGTTCATTTTTAGAATTCTGCCAAGCCTGGAAATTGGGCGGTGTAGTGACGGTCGTGTGGATGCGGCTCACTGCCTGGGTCCGCCGACTCTCCAGTAACTTATCAAGTGCCTTCATACACCGTCTGTTCATACGGGGTCGCGTACTTGATTTCCAATGTTCCAGGGCTCAATAAGGCTCCTGGCGTCCTTGCCCCTGTCTTGAGCTGGCTTGCTCGGCTAGCTATGTACTCTCTCTCCCCTTCCGTTCTTAGGATGCCTCCTACCTTTATGTTTTGCTACGAGGCCTCGCTACTGCCTTGAATGTGGCTTCGCAATGATGTCTACCTCTCGGGAGTCTCCTTTTGGCTTGTTTTCCTCTTTTCCGTCGCTCAAACACGAATTGTACGTCTGCCGAATCTCCCGCATTGATGCAATATCCGCTGCTAACGCACAATACAGATTGCCGAGTCCTGCCGCCCCATTATCTCCGCCGACCTGAATTACGATCCTCCCCAACGCCGGTTATTAATAACAAGAACGACAACTTACTATAACCTCAAGTACCCCTGTTCCAGTTCCTCAGAATGTCTAACCAAAAGAAGTTGAGCTCCTCTGCCCCGGAGAAACCCGACTCCGGCTCCCCTGTTCATGGAGCGTCTGATGAAGTACTCTTCGATAGAGGCGACTTCATGCCGCGGCTGCATGCACCGGCGCCTGACAGTCGGCCACCGATGGGCGCGGCCTCGGAACCGTCATCTGGTCATCACACTCATAAAATCCCGCCACACAGATTTCTCACGCCACATGAATAGTCCGTCATTGCCCGTGGAATCGGTGGAATCAAGGATATGGAGCAGCTCCGACCAGTGCATCCATTCTCTTGGTGGTGGCCGCCGCGAGGCATGGCCAACGGCCTATACCGAGATGTCGTGGGAAGACGCAGCAAATGCATGATGTTATTCTGTGCGGCTACATTGATGCAGTGGATGTTCATGTTACTGCAGCTTTGCATTTCTGCCACACTCACGGCACTTGGTTCTGTCGCTCTCAAAACTGGTACACCCATTACAGTTCTTGGTGCCATCAATACTGTCAGTGCTGGCATTCTGGCCTTTCTCCACAACAGCGGTATCCCCGATCGGTATCGCAAGGACATGGAAGAGCTCAGGGAAGTGGAAGACCACATTAAAGAGCTTCTAGATTCGGGCATTGCCCCAGCGGAGCTTTCCACGGAGCAAATCATTGCCGAGTGCTTTGATCTGTATCAAGATGCCAAGGCTACAGTTATGGCCAATTTGCCAGATACTTATCGCCAGCGTCAAACTACACCGGTGCGGCGAACCCCTCCGACCCCAAATCCTGGCGAGCCGACCGGCACGACTGTAGCGGGCTCGGCGCCGGGTAGCTCCTCCGCTACAAGAGCCAGTGCTGCAAAGTGACGAACATAATGCAGCCCATTCAACTGATCCGCATGCGTTATGAACATGTCTTGGTTCACGCCTCCAGTTAGTTCCTTGTTGATGGCTCAGCTTGGAGGGCAGGCACCTCGACAAGCAAATTCTGGGGCAATTCTACTCCTTTGCGTGCCTAGATCTTACGAAACTGGACCCGATTACATGACTACCAGTCACCTTAGCGTTATCAGCGTTATCACCGTCACGGCCATCCTCATCGTCATCGGCATGGTTATGGAAGCGAATGGGGTTCAACTCTGGGTTGATTCTTTTCAAAGAACGGGCAACAAGGTTTCTGGCCAGCTAGCTTTGGTAATAATAAACCCAAATGTAAACCTATTCCATGCAATGGTTAATTAAGGTGCACGAGCTGGTTTCACGGCGAAATCGGTGCTTGGCGAGGCTGCGCCGCTCTGCTTGATATCACGGACCCGTCGGGCACTTACGCAGCCATTGCGGCGCATGTTAATCGCCAACGTTTCCACCAGGATAAAACCTTGCCCAAAATATACAAGATGTGGAATGACTTTGGGAAAGCTCCTGCCTGAAGCTGCATTTTCAGCGAGGATCACAGGGGCGGATCAGCACATTATCCATCGTCTCATCCATACGACTCGTCGGGCCCACCTCTATCTATTCTCTTGCACGCCTTCTTGCATTGATGGCTTCGGCCTGCCGTTTCACAAGCAAGCAAGGATCATTTGTAGCATGGCAAATAAAATGCTTGTCGTCCCAACGCCAAGGGTAGGACAAAGTATGGCTGCCGGATGTCGTCTCAACTTGATATCAGACCCTTTTCAACGTTCGTTCCCACGTCACGTCACTTTCGCTCGCCTTGCTTCTGCACCGACCTCCAGCTCTTGGTCTCAGAGGGACAGGATACACTCATTTAAATCGCACTGTTTTTTTTTTCGATCTGTTGTTCAGCGTGACGTACTGAGAGATAGTTTTTCTTTATCAACGAGCCCTCGAAAATCCAAGTACTGCCTCAAAATTTCCTTGGGCGCGACTAGCTAGCTGTGTTGGCCAACGGTGACGGCAATGGGGCAGTTGGCTGCGAGTGGATTTTCGTTGCCACGAAGGCTGGTGTCCACGCTCTTCATCTCGGCGTTGCTTGCTTACACGTTGATCTTGGTCCAAACATGTGCTTTCGATATCGAACTGTCGAAGATCTTCGCAAGTCAGCATGAGCGAGCTTCGCACGAGCTGAGTCATGAAACAGACAGCTACTTGGACGAGCTGCTTCGCAAACACGACCTCTCGCCTCGGGTCGAGTGGGCGGCATGGAACATACTCTCCACACAGAGACAAGAGAGATGGGCATCAGTCACCCGCGTGCCCCGCCACTTCCAGCCACGACAATTGCGCCTGTTCGACCCGCGCGGACAGGAGCGCCGTTCGTCCACGCAGATGCCCTTTGGGACGCTGGTACTGCCCTCGCCGCGGAGCTGGCGCCCTGGTCACTTTGATGCATCGGGCTTCCTATTTGGCGTGTCAACCACGTACGAGCGGCTGATGGCCGACGACCGCGCGGTGCTGAAGAACTGGCAGTGGTGGCTGACGGACGGGCAACAGGCCGGCAGCGGCGCCCACCTGGTGGTCATGCTGGACCGGGCCGATGACGGGCAGATGGAGGAGGTTGAGGGCGCGCTTGCGGAACTGGCAATCCCAGCCATGGTGTACAATGCCCAGGAGGAGTTGTCCGCCGCGACGCGGTACGCGCAGCTGGCTGGGGAGCTGCAGGCCTACGGCTCGGCCCTGTCGGCCGTGGGTGTCGACAAACTGTGGCATGTGCTGATCGATGACACCGTCTTCTTCCCCAGCCTGTCGTACCTAGACGAGACGTTGGGCGCGTACAATGCCCGGGATAAGGTGTACATTGGCGTGCCGAGCGAGCGGGAAGACTGGCAGATGAGGGACGGCGTGCTGTCGACCGACGGCGGCGGTGTGATCATTCTCTCCCGCCGCGCCCTGGGCCACTACATCTCCCTCTCGTGCGCTGAGCCAGACGCCGCACCCGGCGAGAAGTCGCGCGGAAAGTCTCGGGCCAAACGACACTGGGCTTCGACGCTACGCGAGTGCCTGACCGGGCGGGGCGAACTGTCGATGCACGTCGTGCCCGGCCTGTTCTCGCCCGTCGCCGAGGCCGGTTTGCCGTTGCCGTCCTCCCGGGCTGAGGACCTCGAGAGCGGCGTTCGACCGCTTGCGCTGCGGAACCGTGGTCCGGGTCTCGACGTGGACACGGCCACGGCGTACGTCGTCGCTGACGGGTGCGGCGAGGCGTGCTTCGCGCAGCGGTTCCTCTTCCGCGACGGCTGGGTCCTCGTAAACGGTGTGTCCATCAGCCAGTACGAGTACCCGCCCATGCTCCAGCGAGGGAGCAGCGGCCTCGCCGAGGACCTGTCGCCGCCTAGGGTGCGGCCGGCGCTTGCAGCGCAGTTGCACCTCGAGGAGGCGGCCGGCGGAGCTGGACTGCGCCTCACAACCGGCGGTGCGCGACACGTCTGGCGGCTCCTAGACTCATCGGTGGACGACTACGGCGCTGTTTGGCAGGCTTATGTTAAGAGGGACGTAAGAGAGAAGCGCGCGGTGCCGGCAGATGAACAGGCGGCGGACGACGAGCCGTTGGACTCGGTCATTATTCTGGTCTGGAATGGGGCCAAGCGGACATGAGACAAGTTTGATTTGAAAAGCTGAGCTTTGAAATCTTTCCCTTTCTTCTTGTATTTATACATCATGACAGCAGCGAGGACCGTATATACTTTTTCTTCGTCTTTGAATTCTCACTCCGGCCCTCACGCATTGACACCCTTTTTCGCAGCGACAATCTCCTGCCAGTCCTCCTTGGTGAGTTCATAGTACAGCTCCGTCACGCCCTCCTGGCCCTCCTCCTCCGAGGGCCGGCGCGTGCCGCGGCCGCGCAGGCCGAGCTTGCCCCCCGCCAGCCGCACCATGGCCTCGTTGTCCGCGCTCGTCGTCAGCGTCACCAGGTCCAGCTGCGGCCCGCCCCCCTCCGCCGCCGCCGGCGTAAACGCCCACTCAATCGCCAGCCGGATCGCCTCCGTCGCGTACCCGCGCCCGCGGTGCGCCGGGTCGATCATCGCGCCCACGTCCCCGGCGCGCACCGCCCTGCCCGCGCGCGTCCAGTCCTTGACCGCCCCGAAGCCGCCGAGGCCGATCACCAGCGGCCCCGGCGACGAGGAGAGCAGCTCGACGACCATGTTGACGCGCGGGGGCCCGCGGAGGACGCGACCCGTGGTGGGGTCGAGGACGGTGGGCACGGCGGCGGAGGCGCGCTGCTTGGTGATGATGGAGGAGGCGGTGGCGGGGTCGAGGGGTTGGCCGGCGTGAGGGTCGGAGGAGTTGGCGGGGTCGGAGAGGATGGCGGCGAAGCGGGCGGCGTCGGAGGGGAGAGTGGTGCGCAGCACGATGGGAAGTGTAGGGGAGACGAGGCGCGTGTCGAGGTGGGAGACCTCGATGGTGGTGCTTTGGGTAGCCATGATGTGTGTGTGTGTGTGTAAGTGATTGGTGTGGTGTTGGTGTTGTGTTGATGCTCAGCGTGGAACGTCGGCTCTATTTTTAAATCGCGGGGTTTGTAAAAAAATAAAATAAAATAATAGGCCGTTTATTAAGCTGCTTGGCTCAGGCCTTTGCGGAATAACATCTTGGTCAATTCTATTACGTCCTTTGAGTCACTGAATGGCTTGAGCGTCGAGGATCATCATGCCAAGACGCCACCGGAAGATGCTGCACGGCAGGCATCGTACTACGGCCCAATGGCGATTCTCAATTTCCTCTGGAGGTTTCCTTTCTGGGAGATCCATTTGCAGAGGCTTTTGTGAGTCACAAGTAGCTCTCTGGTTGGCTTTTAAATCTCACTCGAACCAGTCATTGGTGGGGGCTGCTAGTTGAAGTTGGCGCTGCGGATGACCTGCACTGCAAGCACTGCAAGTATTCCGAAGCGGCATTTCTGTTGCCAAACTTTTTCAAGTCGGGAATATTCCACCTCATGAGTCTCGGAATCCCATCTTATCAATTGGTGCAGAAGAGATCCTGCGAAGCTTGATAACATCACGATGGTGCATGTAGGGGACGACAGGAAGTCACACGGTACACGCTCTGTGGCCAGAAACAGTAACAGCTAGAGGCAAATTATGATTCAATTGACGCCGGTATTCGCTATTTAACACATAGTCGCAGTAGAAATGATGCTTTCATTTTGCCTGGGACTTGTCCCTGGGCGTCCCGCTAGCACTGCGAAGCACTCTGCCACTCTCCGCGACGGACGCGTCTCCCGACAGCGGAGACGGTGGCAGGTCTGGCGTAACCGACCGAGACTCTGAGCCTTGCTTCCTCGACTTGGGCAGACTGGTGGCCTTTTTTCGCCGCTTCTCATTGAGGCTCGAGATTGAGCCGGTCCTGCGCGTTGTCGGGTGGCCATCATCAAGGTCAAAAGAGGGCGTGCCGCTGCGTGTTGAGCTGACTGACCCGCGCCGTACACTGCTACTGCGGCGCTTGTGCAGCTTCTCGGTACTTATGTGGCTCTTGTGAAGGGCCTTGGGCGTCTCTTGGCGTTTAACCTGTGCCTTTTTCCAGGGCAGCCGCCATAGCCAGCCATGCTGGGCCTTGGCCATTTTCATGTCGTATTCCTTTACTTTCTCCCGAAGCAGCGCTCGGCGCTCGTTTTCCCGTTCCCAGTACTCCGTTCTGTATAACTCCCAGTTCTCGCGGAATGTCGGAGAGAATGGCTTTGCAAGAAGCAGTAGCTTGACGTAGTCGCCCCCAGGAGCAAGATCCTCCTCGTGTCCGCCACGCGCATCGTCTTGGTGGGGTAGTATCAATGTCGGGTGGCTGCCGTCGCCGGACAGTTGCAACTCTTTTTCGACCTCGCGCAGCAGGGAAGGGTCGACATGTCGGTAGGAGGAGCTCGCAGTGTGGGAGAAGAGTCCGTAGGTGAGGAAGAAGCCGACGGAGGAGAGCGCCTCGGCCCACCAGGGTCGGCGAATGAGCACAAGTTTGCAGTTGAAGCCGCGCAAGCCGCGGTTGGAGATGGCGAACCAGCGGCGGGGCCAGCGGATGCCTCTCTCCCATATGCCGGTGGCCCAGACGAGGACGGCGGTGATAATGCCGCCCATGAAACACACCTTTTGGGCACCCTCAACGGCCCAATAGATGGAGCCGCCGACACCCTGGCCGTCTTCGCGGGGCGCAAAGTACAGCTTGTAGCCAAAGAAGCAGACCCAGACGCTGAGGAGGGTGAGGAAAAAGGTATGATGGCGCTTGCGGGCGCGCAACTCGAGGAATTGGGCTCGCAGGGAGGCTTCGAGGATGAGGAGGTTGAGGTAGATCATAGATGGTGAGCTAGGGGTGTTGTGCAAGGGGTCTCCTTGCTTGACATCTTCGTGGAGGATTGGGCTGGTACCGGCGGCGGCGGCGGCAGCCTTGATGGCCGGGGAGACCACGGGGGCCCCCTTGACGATGGAATCAATGTCGTCGGTCATGGGTGTGTAGGTCGGCAGCGGAGACGTATATTAGGTGTTTAAACCTGCGGTGAGGACAACACGGCGAGATGGTGCCGTAACCTTTGTCCTTGACCAACGTAGCGAGCCGATGGAGGATTGCCGGCGCGCGGGCAGGCCGTCCCACGCGACAGGCGCTGGTGGTTGGGAGGCGGTCGGGATCGAGGTCCAAGAGGCGAGCTCTAAGCGGCAATTGAATGTGCATCGACAAGCATCTAGCCGCGGGAGTCGCCTTGGGCTATGCAGGAAGGCGGCGATGGGGGACGGAGTGCGGTGCTCGGCAAGTTGACGGCGGACGGACGGGCAAGGGGAAAAAAGGCGAGGGATGAATGAGAGTACCTACAGTAGCTGGTGGGTCTCGGTTGTTGCGAGTGGTAAGAAAGACAGCAGTCTGGCAGCTATGTACATGCTACTGAGTCGAGCACCGCAATACAAAGGCTGATGATAGACGAGGGGGGGTCAAGAAGCTGGGTGAAGAGGGTCCATCAGGAACGGACGTCATTGACAACATGGGCGAGGCGAAACATTGTGACGAGAAGCCGAAAAGGGCTGCAGCTTGTGAGGGAGCTGGTTCGTAAAGAGGCACAGTGGGCTACAGTGCAGCTCCAGGGAAGCGGGCCACGGTGATAGAGAGCCGAACTGCAGGGGTTGACCCCGCTATAACAAGCAGTTGATTTAAGTAATTCGTAGAAGTTAGAGACATAGACATAGCAGCTCAAGTACTGCGCAGAGGGAATTAGCGGAATGACCCTAAAAGACAATACTGCAGATACTACGGATAACCTTTTCGTGATTTTCTAGCAGTTTTTAACTCCTCAAAGCCCTTTGGCAACTTGGCATCTGACAGGCATGCACAGTAAGCCAACCCTCAACACACGTTGGGGAAGCCCACTAAAAGTCGGTTTCCAGTTGCCCACTCAGCGGGGTCACCAAAGCTCAACGTGCCCCAACTAAAATCGCTCCAGCGGTTGCTCAGCCCATCAACCACGTTATTACAGCGCCCATCGTGTTGGAACAATTGGTTCTCACCACATCTCGAACAGTGAAAGGCAGTGGCACTGACGAAATATTCTTAGCACTTGTCATCGACAGGGACGGACCATCTCGGCTCTCCCAACCGATCCAGCAGAAAGGGGAAAAAACCATCAACTTCCTCCTCCCTCTTCCATCTCCATCCCATCCCATCTCGACTCCTCCTCTTTTGCT
Source organism: Cordyceps fumosorosea ARSEF 2679 (assembly GCF_001636725.1). Taxonomy (NCBI): domain Eukaryota; kingdom Fungi; phylum Ascomycota; class Sordariomycetes; order Hypocreales; family Cordycipitaceae; genus Cordyceps; species Cordyceps fumosorosea. The sequence goes on along the minus strand of NW_017387306.1, from coordinate 256,732 downwards.
CTTCCGTCTTGGACAGTCTATCCCTCGTCCTCTTCGCATCGCCGCCGCCGTCGTCGACTTTTCTCCCCGTCCTGCAATGAACAAACCTTGAACCCGCGTCGAGCCGTAGCGTCGGAAACCGGATCGACGCAAACTCCGATACCCAGAGCCTGCATCCGCTGGCTGAGCGACACCATCCTTAAATCCGGGCGGCCTTTTGCCTTCTAGAATATCCGCAACAAACCACACCACACAGCCCTTTTCCTCGTGCGCCGCAATTGACGCTCTGTGACGCGTGGACAGGCTCACGTACCTCCGTTCCAGCCTAATTCCAGCGCTGTCAGCGCCCCTCCCCTCCGACCGGGCTTGGAGCTGACCGTGTCGACCGCCCCGTGCCTCTCCGCTGGTGGACTTTGTTGCCTACCTGGCACTCGGCCGATCCTTTAGAGTTTGCGCAATCAGGGACACGCTGTTGCATGGGGCTTGTTTGTTTAAAAGCCCCGTCACAGCCCTGTTCCTGACAAAAGAGTCGGAATGCTTAAACAGCAAAAGGCTACCGTCTTTTTCCAACGCTCGCGCATCACCCTGGCCTCATCCTTTCCAACATCATCTAGAATTGCCAAGATGGCTGCCGAGAACGGGTCTGCTCCCGCCCAGCATGGCGATGCCACCCAAATCAAGCAAGACAGACAGACGCGGCCGCCCTCAGTCTACTTCCCCCTTGGCTACAAGGAAGCCGCCTATCAATGGGTACGAAACCTTTGTCATTCGCGCGAATATGCGCCTCGGTTGCTAACCTCGACAATCAGTGGACAAGCGTAACACCGCCCATGGTCGAGCGTAAAGTTCTCTCCTTCATCCCGACCCTCCGCGAAGCCGCCGACAGCGCCTCCAACCCCAATGCCTCGTCCACACCCGACCCCTTTGGCACGCGCGTCTGGCGCCGCACCATGGTCCAGCTCTCGGGCAAGAACCGCGCCCTCAATGAGGTCTGCGTCGAAAAGGTCGGCGAGCGCACCGACGAGACCCTCGTCGTCGTCCACGGCTACGGCGCCGGCCTCGGCTTCTTCTACAAGAACCTCGAACCCCTTAGCCGCATGTCCGGCCTGAAGCTCTACGCCCTCGACATGCTCGGCATGGGCAACTCATCGCGCCCCGCCTTCCGCATCCACGCCAAGGACAAGGAGAAGCAGGTCATTGAGGCCGAGGACTGGTTTATCGACGCCCTCGAGGAGTGGCGCCAGAAGCGCAAGATTGAGCGCTTCACCCTGCTCGGCCACTCACTTGGCGGCTACCTCGCCGTCTCCTACGCCCTCAAGTACCCTGGCCATCTCAAGAAGCTCATCCTGGCCTCGCCCGTCGGCATCCCCGAGGACCCCTACGCCGTCAACGCCTCGATGCCCGACCCTAACGAGTCCACTCTCGAGAACGAGTTCACCCAGGACCAGCAGCAGGTCACTGAAAATGACCACAGCACCGCACAGGCCGCCAAGGCTGCCGCTGCCGCTGCCAGCAAAGCCGGCGGCGCGCCTGCCGCTCCCAGACGTCCCATCCCCAGTTGGCTCGTCTGGCTTTGGGACGCCAACGTTTCGCCCTTTAGTATCATCCGCATGACGGGTCCCCTCGGCCCGCGCTTCGTCTCGGGCTGGACCTCGCGCCGCTTCAACCACCTGCCCGGCCCCGAGGCCCAGACCCTCCACGACTACGCCTTCTCCATCTTCAAGCAAAAGGGCAGCGGCGAGTACGCCCTCGCCTACATCCTCGCTCCGGGCGCGTACGCCCGCCGTCCCGTCATCAACCGCATCCAAGACGTCGGTCGCCAGCCCCTCCCTGCCAACCAGACCGCCACGACGGCCGGCCTCACGAAGGAAACGGGCTTCCCCATCGTGTTCATGTACGGAGAGAACGACTGGATGGACGTCGCCGGCGGCCTCGCCTCCGAGGAGAAGCTCAAAAAGGCCAAGGCTGACGCGCTTGCCCGCGCGACGGAGGAGGAGCGCCGCGCGGAGAATGGCAGCGTCAAGGTCGTCATCGTTCCCAAGGCCGGGCACCACCTCTACCTCGACAACGCGGAGTTCTTCAACGACGCGGTGCAAAAAGAGATGGACGACGTCGTCGCCACGTCGAAGAAGAACAAGGAATATTGATACGCAGGCAAGTATGATTTGGGAGGGGAGTTGGGATCACTTTTCCGGCGTTTTCTGGCTGGGCGTATTTTTCCAACCATGGTTCTTTCTTCGTTTCTCTTTGGACACACAAAAATGTGTTCTTCTTCACAGCATGAGCGGCGTTCATCTCGAATGACGCTCCTCGGACGTCCAAGTCCCTCTACGGCATCTTCTTTTTTATATTGGATGAGGCGTTTTCAAAGCAACATATAGATACACAGCATGTGCAGGGAAGAAAACCCCACATTGGTATATAATTTTTACATCAATAGATTCTAGACCTCTTCTATTTGGAATCATGTCCCCCATATTCTAATAGTTTGTTCACTCCGTTCCATGCTCGTCGACGACCCCATCGCCGTCCCCATCTAACTCTTTCCACGCCAAATGGTTCTAAAACAACGGCTGGCAGAATGAAACGAAATAAGCCCACAGTCTCCAGCATAGTGAGCAATGATATGTGCTAAAGGCAGTAATGAAACAGGTAGGAAAAGGAACCAATCAGGTCGTAAAAACAAACGGAGGCGAGTCCGCCATGACTGATTTGAATGATGGCTATGCAAAGGAGTGAGTGACTGGTGCTAGACCGTGTCGTGTATGTCGTGTATGTGTCGATTTTTGTGAGCCGTCATTTCCCTTTACAGGTTGATCACGTCAACCTCGGAAAAGTCGGGTGGATGCCTGCCGTAGACCACGCGCAGTTTACTATCGAGCGCTGTGCCTTCGTTGCTGATCCAAATATTCTCACTAAACGCACGCGTGCGCCTAATCTCGTCCTCGCTGATGCCCAGGTCGTCGCGCGGGATCCAGACAGCCGGGCGACGGGCGCGCAGGGCATAGTGCAGGAAGGCGTGCCGCGTTAGCATGTCCCTCTCTTCGGGCGTAAGGTCTTCGATTTCGTCGTGGACACCGCCGAAAAGGGCATTACCCATCGCGCGCTGCGCCTCGAGATCTTTCTTACGTTGCTGCCGACGGTACCGTGCAGCTTGGGAGTTGCGATCGGCCCCGGTAAGACGTAGCAGTTGGTTGCCGCCGCCTTTGGCCCATCCTCCCACATGCTTGCCGCCTTCCACGGCCCATGTACCGACCTGCTTCACCGGTTTAAGAGCACGCAGACCAGCTTGGTGACGGCGCTCTTGTTCCAGATTATTCAGCTCGATGCCATCTTCACCCTCAGTCAGAGAATGGGACTTTTCCTGAACTCCTCGCATTTCTTTGATATCCTCCTCTTCGTCATCTTCCTCGACACCTAGTCGGCTGTCCTGAGCTCGCTGGAATGCCTCATCGCGTAAGACTGCTTCGTCTTCAAAAGTGATGGGCAAATAGCGAAATAGTGGCGAGAAGGACCGGTTCAGGAGATACTGATAAATCATTGTCAACACCATGACAACCAACATTATGACACCGTGTGTAATGCATGCGAGTTCACCCTTTGCATCCTTGACAAGGAAGAAGAGCCCCGACATGCACAGTTGCATAAAATAAAGGCCGGTGAATGTCTGGTTGATGGCGCGTGGGTACAAGACACCGCCGGTATCGCTCTCCATACGGTAGACGTAAACCATGGCGTATCGTTGCGCAAGCCACAGAAGACCAAAGGTAACAATGGCAAAGATTGAAATCAAGGGTGAGATGACGCAGTAGAATATGGCGATGCAGGCGAAGTTCGTGTACACGGGGAAGAAGGCTCCCCACTCGACATTGTTCAAGTTCGTGTTCCTCGCCCATTTGTTCCGTGCTGTGCTATCAAACATGGGCCCGAAAACGAACCAGAAGAGAAGCGAGACAACCTGCAGTAGCGTACCAGAGCTAGTGGTCAACGCTTGCAGCACCATGTAGGAGAAGAAGTAATTTGCCGCTTTGGGAAGGTTGGTTGCCAGGAGGTCCAACACCTTCTGGGGAGTTGACAGTTGCTCTTGGATATTCGCCACGAATTTGTTGATAGACGCAGCGAAGAAGGAAGCGATTGAAACGACAAGGAAGACTTGTATGAACAGGAAGACAAAGTAGAAAAACTGGACGAATTCAGTCTTTTGCGCCTTAGTCTTGGCTCCTCGCATGCCGGCCAGAAAGTTCAAAATCAGGGGTACCAAAACAAGCAGAAGGGCGAGGAGGGTGGCAGGCAAGACACCCGCAATTATCTTAGCAACGTTCTCGACATTTTGGTTGCTTTTGATGAACTCCAACCAGTGGAACTGCCGGATGAGCTCGTCAAGCTGGCTCAGCGCAGCCGTCCAGGCAACCGGTATTGCCCAAAGAAAGGCCATTGTGCACACAATTCCAATAACGATGAAGGCACGCAGGCCTTCTCCCCACCAAGATATGGCCATGTTGTCCCAGACAACATCTCGGGGCGATATTTCGATGATCCTCGGCGCCATATAGCGAGGGATGTGATGTACAGCACTTTGACAAGCCATGTGTGCCGCCACCTGGTGATTGAACTGAACAAACGCCGAGTTCATTAGCGGGTAGCGTTCAGGGTGCTTCTGATCCTCTTCAATCTCAAGGTTCAGGCGAGCAAGTTCTTTTCGGCAATAGTAGATGGTGTCGACCTTTTTCGTGATTCCAGGGATCCCAAAAAGCCAGGTGACGCCGAACAAAGGAAGATGATGTGTAGGGCGATGCTTCTTCTTAAGATACTTGCGCCATTCAGCACCTTCCTCCTCAGTGTCGTCATTCTCTGGATTGAAACCCGGAGGGTAGTGTATGTCTTCTTCGTCCTCACCCATGAACGGAATGAAGCTCTTGATGTTTTGCCACAACGCCGCCTTGTCCTGTTGCTGGCCAGCAGACATATAATCCTCGGCCTCGGAGCCTTGGGGGACCGGAGAAGCGTATCCACCTGAAGGAGGCTTCCAAAATTGCCAGAAGCGGTTCCTTCGATTATCCATGAAGTCAATCTCGTCTGCTTTCCGAACCGTGTTACCACCCACACCATGGTCCTCCTCCCTCTTAATAGCGCTGGTGGACGTGGCAGAGCCGACTGAGCCATCGCGCGAATGGCTTGGGCGAGAATCAGTAGTTCCAGGGCGCTTGACGGGAAGAGACAAGCTTTTCTTGCTAGTCGGGGATAGTGGTGCAAAGCCATGCGTGGTCCCGAGGCCAACTTCAATTCCTTTGCCAGATTTGCTGACCACGTTCCTCAATTCGCCCGCGACTTTGGAGGTGGTTTTGGTTAACCCAGTTAGGGAATTGTTTCTGCCATGTTCTTTGTCGTGGGCCATGCTGTGATCATGGTACTCCTTTTCTTCCATTTCCATGGCAGATTCCTCGACGCCAGCGGTGACCGTGTGGGGGGTTTCGTGCTTATCGCCAGCGCCCTCGCCTGTTCCACTGCTTGCGAGTTCCTTGGCCTCTTTGTCTTGCTTCGCACTTCTGGCTGCCCTTTCTCCCCTGCTTAGAGCGCCAAGCTTCATTTTCTTGCGCTCTAGCTTCTCGTCCTTCCTCTGTTTCTTGACTTGAGCCTTCTTGGCAGCCTTGATGAGCTCCGTTTCGGCGTTTTCCAAAGCGGCGTGGATCTGTGCACGGAGGTTCACCTTGTCGAGAAGCTTGGTCATGTCGCGGTTCAGCCACACATTCCTGACACCGCCAGGGAAGACGTCAAGAAGTCCTCGAAGCGCGTCTTCGCTCAGCCATTTTTTCGGGATAGAGTTTAGAAGTACTGTAGTAGCAGAAGCTCGCAGGCGGTGCTCCGCACTGGTGAGGTAGTCTTGTCGAACCTTGATATAGGCCTTGAGCTCGAAGAAGAAGACGGTGCAGATCCATATCACTACCAAGATGGCCAGCACAAGATGCGCCGCGTAACGGCTGGAGTTTTCAGGGCGGATGTTTGACCAGGCCAGCGTATCCAAGCCAGTTACGGTCGTCTTGTCATTGCCAGTACTGTTGTCGGCATTCATATCGATTCGCTGTCCAATACCTCCGACATAGTTAAGTGGGATCAGAATGGGCAGGACGATAGCACAAATGGGTGTAAAAATAATGAGCAGGGTCTTGAGGTAGCGCAGGAAGAAATAGGCGTCGAGGCCACATTTTTTGATGATTTCGCGGTCTTTGAAACGAATGACGGTTCTGGTCATGGCAAAGAAGTTGTTGGGAGGCGGATCAGTTCTTTCGCGCTCGGGGACAAGATATGTTTTTGGTTTACTAGAATGCGTTAATGCGTCAGTCAATACTGAGGGGGGGAGTATGTGGCATAATTACAAAATGCGCGCGAGTTTATTGCGAAGCATCGCAAAGAGAGATATTTGAATGGCAAAGATGATGAGGGCTGTGGCAATGGAGGAGACGAAGGTTACGATGCCGATGCCCGACTGTCCTTGGGCTTTTGAAGGCCCGGGAGTATCGTCTCTGCGAAAAGGCATATTTGGATGTCCAAGATCGATCGGCTCGAGATTCGAGGCTGCCATGGCTTGTAAGGGCAGCAGCCAGGCCGACCCAAACAGCACAAGGCCGACGGGGGAGAAAACGAGTCGCGGCTGCACCCTCTCCATGGTGATGCGAAACGCGCAGGGCGTAAACCAGTTTGTTGACAAGCGAGCCCGTCTGTTGGTTTTTGAGTTTCTCCCCGCGCGCGGGGAGGGAGACTTTTTGTGGACAGAGGCGTGAAGTTGTGCAGGGAAGGGAGGAAGGCTGTGTCAGAAGAGAAGCCCCTGTCGAGATGAAGTCGGTCGTCTCAGATTGAAAGTAAGTGGTACAGGATCATGCCGTCGGTATTATCGTGCGGGCGAGGTGCTCGAAGCGAAGATGTTGGCGACGACGGAGCTTGGTGGCGAGAATACTGGCACGAAAAGAAGAAGAAGACGGAGAGATGACGACAAGGTGCAATCGAGGAAGTTTGATCTGGGGAAATCAATTTTACTACCAAGTTACCTGACTACTAAGGTACCCGCTTGCCGCTATCGACATTGTTCGCTGGGACGATTTTGGTGGGACCCCCCTGGAAGTTGGTGATGTCACAGGCGGGATGAAGTGAAGGTGAATCTAGCAGGTGGTTGGCTGCAGCTGGCCTTGTGCCTTGTTTCGTCTCTGGACGCTGCAGTGCCTGACCACTGTAGAGGCTCATACGACGCCACGCGACCAATGAGGCACTGTTGTGGCTGCGCTAATAATGCTCTGCCGAATCTTGGTTGCACTGCAGTTGGCCTGAGAGTTACTATACGTTATTAATCTGTACAAGGCACATACAAAGTCCAAGCATCCATCCGCCTTCTTTATTCTAGACACCTTTGCTCGTTGTGTTCTTATTTTTGTAGTTCAACCCAATTCTTGCCCCTTTTTGTCCCTAGGCTCTTTGTCGCCCTGCTCAACGGCAACCTGGCGCGTATCCTCCCTGCGGCAGCAATGGCCCACCCATGCCTGACCAGTGACATGCAGCCTTTCTTTCGAGTCGTGATTCACTGGCTGGCAACGCTTTGCGCTGAGACTGCACGACAGCTGGCAGAACTCGGCACTGGGTACCTGCAGCCAAGAGTCAATATGCAGGGAATATTGATAGCGCAGTACTCAGGCAGTTGGGCATCTACAAGCATACAATTTGATCAAGTTGATAAAATCGCTTTCCATCCCTCGCGTTGAGGACTTGCACAGTTCAACAGCAAGAGAATGTATTAAAAAACATCTAAAAATTACAAAGGAAAAGCAGAGAATAGTTTTCTGTCTCTCCAACGCCGGCAAAGAAGCAAATACCGACCAAGTATCCCTCAAGAAAACACCATCCAAGTCCCATACCCCGCGATCCGATTCAGCGCGTCGTGATACCAGCGCAATGACACATTCAGTTCTCAAACGTCCTCTCCTCTAATAAATCATATATCGAACGATTTAAAACAGCATGTCCATGCAGCAGCAGCACGCGCAAGCCGCAGCGAGACCGCCGAGAATGCCAGTAGCAGCCCCCATGCCTCTGTCGTTGTTGCCGGAGTTGCCTTGGGGAGGACCCTGCTGTTGGTAATAAGGACCTTGCTGATACGGTCCCTGCTGGTATTGTCCTTGAGGAGGGCCGTATGGCTGCTGTCCATATGGCTGTTGGCCGTACTGCGGTTGGCCGTAAGGGCCTTGCTGTTGTTGGTGGTATCCCATCTGCGGGCCGGGCTGGTAGTATTGCTGCTGCCCCTGCTGCTGAGGAGGATTGTATGGTTCGTTTTGTTGATATGGCGATTGCGATGGGCCTGGGCCTGGGTATGTGGCCTTGGGAGGATTAGGGGCACCTCCGTAAGGCGGCGGCTGCTCCTCGGTTTTGCCAGACATTTTTTGTAGCGGGGATCGGTCGCGAACGGATAACTGCTATGAAAGGCTAATCAAAAGGATGGTGTTCGATTGGTAAACGGTAGGTGGAAAATCAAAAGACAGGAGTCCTAGATATTTGGAGGGAAGGCGTTGGGGAATATTTAAAGTCGAAACCCGCGGCGTCTCGGTTGAGACGGCAGAACGACGGATGCGGGTTGACAGGATTACGCACTTCACAGTGGCGGACTTGGGCAGTGGCCATTTTAGACGCTGCGCTGGCTGCGCCACGCTTGGCTTCCCACCCAAAGCAACCCTTGGCATGTAGTCTGGGGGAAGTCGGGTTGCGAAGTCGGTGGCTGCCAAGACGACGTTGAAATTGCGGAATGCCGGTCTTAGAACACAGACACGAACGTTTTTTATTTACTTATGTCGCATTGGATTAGATGAAAAAAAAAATAACAATAAATATTGGTTGAATGCTGCCATGGCCTTCAGCCTCTCTCCGGCGGCTTAGACGGAAGCCTCGTCACCGCATTACAAAGAAAGTTTAACGCAGCCACACTTCGGGAAACTTGGCTATTTTCAGAGTGATTGCTGACTATGAAGGGCGATAGCAATTAAATTAAAACAGCCTTTCAAATTCGGCCAATTTTGTTGATATTTGCATCTCATCCCCGGATCGCCTGCTCCTCGCAACCCTCCAAGCTCAAGAATCACGTGACTTGAAACGCGTTCGCCACAGTTCGCGTTGTGGCGAGAACACCAAAGCCCCACTGTGGCTAGTATCACACCACGAAAAAGTGGTAAATTCAGAGTTGAACGAGAAACCCCACGAAAGAGTCGAACACATTCACGCCGCCCTCAAACCGACGCCATACGCAGCTGCGAAGCAGGATACATACACAATCCGCATAGCTACCGCACAGAACCGAAATCATGGCTTCCACGGCTCCCACCAAGGCCAAGTGAGTTTGCTCACCCGCGAGCAGGCAAGCTGGCAGTGACTAACCCCACCATTCTCCCAGGCACGACTGGGCCGACGACGATGATATCGAGGAGACCAGCACCGAGCTGCCCGCGCCCCAGACCATCGCCAACAAGGACGGCACCAAGACCATCATCACATACCGCCTCAACGACGAGGGCCAAAAAGTGAAGACGACGCGCCGCATCCGCTACATCACGCACACGGAAAAGGTCAACCCGCGCGTGGCCGACCGCAAGAGCTGGGCCAAGTTTGGCGCCAGCTCCAACGACGGCGCCGGCCCGGCGCCAGACACCACCTCCATCGCTGAGAACATGATCTTCCGGCCGAGCGTCAGCTGGCGCAAGGACGCGAAGGACGAGAGCGCCGACCCCAACGCGCAGGCCATGAAGGACAAGCTCAAGGACAAGAAGGTCAAGTGCCGCATCTGCAACGGCGAACATTTCACGGCGAGGTGTCCGTACAAGGACACCATGGCCCCGATCGGCGAGAACGGCGCCGCCGACGTCGCGGCGGGCATGGGCGACGAACCCTCCGCCGGTGGCGCGGGCGGTGCGGGCGGCGTGGGCGCCAAGAAGGGCTCCTACGTGCCGCCAGCGCTGCGCGGAGGCGCCACGGCAGGGAGCACCATGGCGGGCTCCAAGTATGGCGAGCGGGACGACCTCGCTACGCTGCGTGTTACCAACGTGAGTAGTGAACCTGGCTGCCTCGGCGCGACAGGTATGCGGCGGCTGCTGCTGCTGCTGCCGCTGCTGAGGGTGGTGATGATGATAATGCTGACGGTATTGGACTACAGGTTTCGGAAATGGCCGAGGAAGGGGAGCTGCGCGACATGTTCGAGCGCTTTGGACGTGTTACCAGAGTATACCTGGCCAAGGACAGGGACACGGGTATGGCGAAGGGATTCGCCTTCATCAGTTTTGCGGATCGGGGCGACGCCGTCAAGGCGTGCAGCAAGATGGACGGATTTGGTTTCAAGCATCTTATTCTGCGTGTGGAGTTCGCGAAGAAGCCCCAGTAAAAGTACATGGTTGTTGCATTGTAGCTTTAGAAAGGTTCATGGGGCATGGTAATGGGATTTACGACTTTACCTTATCGCTTGTGGTGCTGGCATGTGGTCGTATGTTTGATGACTGGTATGGTTGTGGCGGCGTTGTATGTTGCGGGACTGTGATGTCAATTTGGACATGAGCCGCTGCCATGAAAGTAAATGAGCAATTTGCGGGTTGCTTCAGAGGGATATTGTTGGGAAGAGGGCTGAATTGTTGAATGTAGTTGTAATAATTGGCATGTGAAAGAGGGACATTCAGCAGGGGTTGAGGTTGTTTCCACTCTGGCGTGATGCTGCGCCAGGTGGTGCTTTCAGAAAGCCAGGTGTAAGCCATGTTTCTTTTTCATGTGTGCGTAAATAAAGACAAGCAGAACATAGTCAGTCCCCCTTCATAGTAAATGGTGTATGCTATAACAGCGAGTTTTTAGGTTTCTTCTTGATCGTCGACGCGACAGGCCATCACGCAAGAGGTGGCGGCCGGATAAGGCAGCGCCACGTTGCAATGCGTCGGTCTGAATAGTCTCAAATTGTGAAAAGAAATGACTAACTATTTACGGAAGGTGTGTTTTGTCTTGTCCCGATCAGGAGCTGCATCACGCGGTTCAAAAAGAGTGCCAATACGCAGCATGTACATGGTCGTCGCCCTTGAGAATGTGTCAAGCCGCTGAGATAGACATGGCATCGGCACTGGACAGGTACCCGCAAAGAAATTGTTAATGCCGCAGTGAAGGGGGACTGACAGAAGGGCCATACATACTAGAAGATGCATGCAACTGCGGCTCAAGAGTTCTGTAGATTAATCTAGCATCTCATTAGATGCGTGGTTAGAGGCGGTTTACTCTTCCAGAGCCTGTCTGGAAAGAACCTGACCTTGCGGATGCCGGCCACTGAAAAACAGGTACCTCTCTAATAATAAAGCAGGAGAGGTTATGTACATAAGTGATGACGGGGACAATGGTGACAATGGTGGTGATGGTGATGATAGAAACGAAATAGCAGTACTGATAGTTACTCTAGTGATAATTTGAACTTGAAGAAAGCATATTTCCAGGATCCTCCATATCCTATGCTCAATCTCTCCCTTCCTTCTTCCAAGCTCTTCCGGTCTCTTCCACCTGATCTTTCAAGCTCCCGCGATCTTCCAGCGCGCTCAGCGCCGTGCATGAGCTCTGCAGCGCTAATGGCAGCCTCGCGACCGCTGAAAAGGACGCTGACATCTGATTTGGCTGCCTGGGGGGGGAGCTGGAATCGCCCCCGCCATAGAGCCTGTGCTCTCCATGTTTAGCCTCCTTCCAAACAGCAAACCTCCACTAAATCTCGTCTCGAGTCCCCTCCTTCACCCAACAATCAGCCCTCAATTCTCCTTCATTCAACTCCATTCAACCCACCGCTGTCGCGCGACACAAGCCGAGTTCAACACTCCGTTCCCCCGTCATCCCCATATCGTATCGTACCGCCCCAGGTTGCAGCGCAGTAGCCTGCGCGTCTCTACTAGTCGCTCTTGCTGCAACGAATCAATTTACCCGGCTACCACTGCTCTCTCGTCAATCATTGCCTGGTCAGCTCCCGTCCTCCATCGTTCGCTTTGCCGCAATCCATACGATTGATTCAAGCCGAGCCCACACGCTTCTCACACACTGCCACGCTAATTGCTGCACCTCACGTTCCAGCGGAGCCGTGACGTTGTGGTTGAACAAACGGTGGTGCGCCCCGGCTCTTCTCGACGGACGCCTCGCTCGCCCCCCCACCAGAGATTTATGTGCGCCGATCCCAACCGGAAACCAGACCGTATTTAACCAACCCGCATTCCACTCCGCGTCCGCCGTTGCCCACTTTGCCTTTTCCCGTCTTCTCCTGCTCCTGCAGTAGTTCTCCCTCTGCATCTTGCCCAATACATTGTTCGCCATCTGGATTCAACCCCAATCGCTCGCAATGGCTACTACCGCTGCATTTTCGGAGCTGCGGAAGCGGCAACAATACCGCGACGATGCCGCCGGCTCTCAACACACTCCGGCTGCGTCTGAGCTCGGCGACCCTTCCACGCCAGCTGATCTGGGTCCCGATCATGCTGATGCAAAGCCCCAAAAGATGTACGGCAGGACGCCGGATGGAACTGGTATGTCGAGAACTAACACCGTGCCGTGTACCATTTCCTCTCTGTGGGCTAATACCGTCTATAGTTTTTGTCGTCCCTACTACCCACGACATGGTTTCACAGCTTCTTGACCCGCGCCAGCCAAAGAATCTTTCGGATCTCATCGTCATTGCGATCCTTGCCCTTCACATCCTCGCCGCCTACATGCTGCCCGCGGCCTGGAAGAAGCCGGTCTTCGCCATCATTTTTCTCTTCTGGCGCTCCTCCTACAACGTTGGAATTGGTGTGCTTCTACACATACAGTCCAATTACAACCGTCTCCTCAGCTGGGCCATCCGCTGGAAACTCTTCGAGGATCCCAAGTCAGGCAACAACCCTCGACCATGGCTCTACAATCTACTAAAAAAGGAGCTCGAGGCAAAGATCCCGGAAGACTACGATTTTGAAAAGGCCCCTATTGAGTACAATACTTGGCTGGTTTTCCGACGGGTAGTAGACTTGATTCTCATGTGTGATTTTACCTCTTATTGCCTCTTTGCCATTGTCTGTGGCCACACGCCCGACTCTGAAAGCGTCTTCGTCGGCATCGCGCGTTGGGTTATTGGCATTGCTCTAATCGGCTTCAATCTTTGGGTGAAACTCGACGCCCACAGAGTTGTAAAGGATTTTGCCTGGTACTGGGGTGACTTTTTCTATCTCATCGACCAAGACCTGACCTTCGACGGCGTATTTGAGATGGCCCCCCATCCCATGTATTCGATTGGCTATGCTGGCTACTACGGCATCTCAATGATGGCTGCTAGCTACGAGGTGCTCTTCATCTCCATTGCAGCCCATGCCGCCCAGTTCGCCTTCCTCGTCGTTGTCGAGAACCCGCACATTGAAAAGACCTACAACCCGCCGCCCCCGCGTAACACGCCGACTCCTTTAGAAGATGCAAGTGCAAAGCTCACGCCCGGAAAACCTACTGCCCAGCCGTCGCCCGATGGCTCCATCCTGGTCTCACCCCAAGACTCCCCGGACACCGTGCATAATCTTGTCGGATTCGCAAACATGGATCTCTTCCGCGTCTCCGACATTGCGGTGGTGCTGATGCCTGCATACGTGGCAACTCTTGCGCTGACAACTTCTGCTACTCCCTTCTGGCAAGCCATGTTTGTCGGCCATGCTATGCTCTGGCGAGTTTGGTATCACGTCGGTCTCGGCATTCTTCTTGATGAGCAGTCCAAGTCTAAATTGTGGACGCGGCACTTTTTGAAGTACGGCGAAACTGCCCAGGAAGCCTGGCGCCAGTGGAAGGGCATGCATCATATCAGCATGATCATGACGAATGCTTCCTTCATGGCGGCGTGCTGGAAAATGTACTCGTTCCCCGCGGACTGGGGCTATGGCCTGGTGCTACTCAAGCATGTTATTGGTGCTAGTCTTATTGCACTGCAACTCTGGACCGCTTTCAGCGTGTACGAGTCCCTGGGCGAGTTTGGGTGGTTCTGTGGTGACTATTTCTTCGACCACCAAGCAAAGCTTACCTATACCTCTATCTACCGCTTCGTAAACAACCCAGAGCGTGTGTTTGGCATTGCAGGGCTGTGGGGTGCTGCGCTCATCACCTGGAGCCGCGCCATATTTCTTATGGCTCTTTCGGCGCAGCTGATGACTATTTGGTTCATCTCGTACGTTGAGCGACCGCATATGCAAAAGATTTACGGTAGAGGTCTCCGCAGCGAAGCTGGCCTGACCAAGTTCATCAAGCGCTCGCTGCCGCCTCCTGTCAAGACTCTTCAGGAGAGCATGGACAAGGTTTTGGATGACACGACGCAATTTGTTGAGGATTTCATCGACACTGCCCGCCCCAAGTTTGCTTCCGGAGTCAAGACTATTGTCCGTGATACTTCAGCAATCTTCAACATTGCACCTGCCAGGCTGACTCTCACTCGCATCTCGTCGGATGTCGAGGGCCTAGACCCCAAGCAATTCTCGCTCAAGGTTGACGGCCAAACCGCTACGGTAGCGTCGCTTCATGAGAGGGCAACTGGAAAAGAAGGTCTCACTGGAAGATTCCCCAAGGACGTTAAGACCATGACATTCGAATATGGCGCCCCTCTCAAGGTGAAGTGGACAGCGCCAGCTAACCACAGTGCCAAGGATTGGATTGGTCTGTACATGGTTAGTGACAATCGATCGAGGGACATGACCGAAGTGTCCTCTTTGGGCCGATGGGTACCGACAAATGCAAGCAGCTACGACAATCCGAACTTGGAAGCCAATGTTGTTGTTCCGCAGCACAAGGTTACTGGGGAGAATGGCGAGGCGGATGTTGTCGGGGGTGAGGTTGTTTTTGAAGGTGACAAGCTCTGGTGGACTCAGGGCGTATTCGAGTTCCGCTACCACCACGACGGACACCACAAAGTGATGGCGGTGTCGGAGCCTTTTGAGATTGCTCTAGGAAAGTTTGACGAAGAGGACGTGGATGTGGATGCTAAGGGCATGTACGCCGGGGCTGTTGAGTCTATCCTATTGCCAGTGGTACGCAACTGCTTGGACCGCGACCCCAAGATTGCGCCCAAGGACGAGACAGAAGTGTTTGGCAGCCACGTTGAAAGAGATGGGAAGTACGCCAAAAGAATTGTTTATGCTGTGCGGGAAATGTTTGGCATTGAATTTGCACCAGCAGTTGTTCTCGCGGATCGGAACGTGCGCAAGCTAGCGTGGAGAATATGCAACGCAAAGCAAGTCCTGGTGAGTGGTGGATCAATATCAATCGGCATCTATGGTAACTAGAGTGCGTGCGGCTTGATGCTAACTGGTGCATATATAGGCACCGTACAGTTTGTCACATTCTAGGGGCACCACGACGCCGAGTGGGTGAGTTGCAAGTGGTAAAAGTTGTGGGCGAAATGTTTGGGCATGGAGTTGAGGAGCACTTGGGGATGTTTCAATTACTTTTACAAGATAGGATACCCAAAAGCAAAAAGAATACAAAGAAGTGTCAGCATTGGATTAAAGAAGACACTACAGTGCGACTGCAACCAGAGACAGCGAGTGAGCTAACTGGAGGTGAGATGATCGGTGGGGGATGGCGATGTCGACGAAAGGCATGATTGGCGATGTGTGGGGGACGAATGCAACCTGTAAACGTTGCGAGTTCACCTCTGGGCCAAGCCTACTTTTTTACAGTAGTAGTAACTAACCTAACCTACCATTTCTTGGAGCATCGCTGATGACCCCTCCCTCAACTTGGGCAGCGGAACCAGTAACTCCTGAGGTAGTAACCCCTACCCTAGAGGCCCTAAAGGCGGGAAGCGCAAAGGTTAGGTTCGTGGCGTGTTACAGCCCTGACCACGAGTCATCAATTTGTCTATCTGGTAAATGCTGTGGTGTGAAACAACTGTAATACCGGGCGAGCACGGGGCGTTTCGATCTGTGATTGAAGAATGGCCAGAGTGTTATGCAGGGGCTACCCGTCTCGCGTAGGCTGCTGCCAGAGAGGGTGGGCGAATCGCTGGCAGCCTCTTGTGAGATTCGAATAGGTACAAGTAAGCTCGCTGTGCGGTTCTCGGTCCTTTGACTGGTGGGATATTATTACCACGTTACGCAGGTTCAGGTTGCCTGTCGTGTGGTAAGAAAAGTCACAACGATGGCTGAAAGAAAGACCAGATTTGAAGAAGAACCCCACGAAATGAGCATAAAAGGAAGCTCACAAAGACACCCCTGGTCCAGTTTCATTGGTAAGCACAACCTAGGACGTGGTAGGTAATATGCAAGCAACCCTGCGCTATTGACCTATTGACTTTCTTTGTGGGATACTCCGTGGGGGTAGAAAGAAGGGAGGGTCACAGCGGCAGCCTTTCTTGCAGGGCGAGCGAGACAAGGGAGATGCAAGCTGCAGATTTCAGGTGAATGACATCAAATCAAGTCTCGCCAAGCCATTGCAAAGAGTGACAGACAAGGGGAAGCTTGATCCTACTTTCTGCTTGCTGGTTACGGACCCCAGTTACCAGTGACTACTGGTATGTGGACGGGAAAAGAAACGCCGCCTGGTCATCGACGGGCGGCTGGGGCCGCATCTGACCACTGGAACGAGGAATACTAATGAACTGGAGTGCATAGTTATGGAGTAACGTTGGTCAAGATTCTCTCCCCTGCGGAGCCTAGACAAATTTCTACACAAATTCAGGGCCGGCGCATAAACCAGGCCCAATGAGTGTTGGCCCTTTCTTTGGTTACATCAAAGCTTTGTCCCAAGTTAAGTTAATGTACATACATAGGTAGTAGCCGTGGATCGCCCAAACAAGGGCCAACCCAGCCAGAATTGGTGCTGTACATTATTAGCACTTGATTACTTCTTACAGTGGTGAATGACGGGCAGAGTCTGGCGCCGTCAAACAGTGAGTGAGAGTTGATTTGACTTAAAAAGCCTGCGCCTGCCCGCTCTTGTACCCCGTCCCATGTTCCTTATTAGATCGGAAACTTATGCTTAATCTTGACGTCTCACCAACTTGAATACACGTTGTGCGCCTGGTCTGCGCCTCCTGATAAACCCTCCCTTCCCCCTTCTTCCTCTTGCCAACAAACTCCAAAAACCTACAGAAAACTACCCTAGAAACAGAGAAAACATGGCTCTCATCTCCCTCGCATCCCTCCTGCTCCTCGCCGGCAGCGCCGCGGCCAACCCCAACATACTCTACGTCACCTCGTACGCGGGCACCATCACGACGCTGAACCTGACGGAGACGACGCCCCCGGCGGGTGGCAAGTACCCCTCGGTCAAGGCCGTGGCCACCAGCGACGGCTGCAAGGCCAGCCCGTCGTGGCTGACGCTCAAGCAGCCGTGCCCGATGCTGTACTGCATCGACGAGGGTCTCGAGACCCCTGGCGGCTCGCTCTCGTCGTACCGCACCAACGACGACGGCACGTTGACCCAGATCGGCAAGGTCACCACCGCTCCGGGCCCGGTGAGCGGCGTCTTTTACGGCGCCAAGGGCCACGGCTTTGCCATGGCGCACTAGTACGTCCAAGGCTCTTAATATCATGCCAACTCACCGTCTTTCCAAACCCAAAATTAACAAGTATGTCCGTAGTGGCGGCTCCACGCTCAGCACCTGGGACGTTAGCGATCCGGCCAACATCAAGAACGTGCAGTCGACCAAGTTCACCGAGCCCGCCGGGCCTAACCCCCAGCAGAACGCGCCGCACCCGCACGAAGCCGTGCTCGACCCGACCGGCCGCTTCCTCGTCGTCCCGGACCTCGGCGCCGACCTGGTCCGCCTCTTCTCGCTCGACAACCAGACGCTCCAGGCCACCGCGCTGCCGCCCGTCAAGGCCAAGCCGGGCAGCGGCCCGCGCCACGTCGCCTTCGCCGTCCACGGCGCCAAGACCTACCTGTACCTGATCACCGAGCTCGGCAACACGATTGTCGGCTACGACGTCGGCTACGAAGGCGCCGGTATCAGCCTGAAGGAGATCTTCGACATTGGTGTGCACGGCGAGGGGAGGCAAGTCCCCGACAAGGCGGCCGCGTCCGAGATTGTCGTTTCCGTGAGTACATCTCCGGGATCAAGTGTGTGCGCTTGGATTTGATGACTGACCACAAAACATAGCCTGACCAAAAGTTCCTTGTCGCGTCGTCGCGCCGCGAAAACATCTACAAGGTGGACAGCTTCGACGACAAGACCAAGCAGATCGACTCCGACTCCATCATCAACTTCTCCATCGACGCCGGCACCGGCAAGCTCACCTTCCTGCAGGATGTGCCCTCGGGCGGCAGCTTCCCGCGCCACTTCTCGATGAACAAGGCCGGCACCAAGATCGCCATCGGCCTGCAAAAGGACTCCCGCGTCGTCGTCATGCAGCGCGACCCGGCGACGGGCAAGCTCGGCGACTTTGAGTCGTTTGCCAACATCGCAGGTGAGATTACCTCGGTCATCTTTGACGAGTAAGATGATGAGGAAGGAGGAGGACTGCGAGACCTGGGCCGGCCCCGGGATCGGAGGTGGGGGGTGTTGAGAGATACATAGCGGTGGCCTGGCTTTATACGTACATATGGCATCATGCGCAGACATATATACTTGGACTATAGCAACATGTCGAATTTCAGCAGCATGGCAAGATTTGAACAATATTTGTCTCGTAATGCGTGACAGCGCCGATCTTTTTAGGTAGTTGACAGCTGGTAATTTCACTTTGCTCAGCCAGCACAGCTACTGGTAGCCTGACCCACCACATCAACGTTCGCTCCTCCTGGCAAAGGATCGTGAACTAAACATCAAACAGCGCTTCCAAGGCGTCGATTGCCTGATCGACAGAAACATCCCGAATGGCATAGCGTGGTGTTGAACTATAGCCTTTATACTACTAAAAATCGGTATCGAGCCTTCTCGTTCATCCGACGCATCTCGGCCGCTCGACAAGTGCACTCACTGGTGGGCACCGCCCGTTTGCCATACCTGCTAAGGAAACAATATCCACGGGCATGATCCTCTTCCGAGCCGGTAGAAACCATTCTTCGCATTCCATTTAGAGTTACCGTTCAAGAAGGGGCATACGTGCCTTTCTTAGGCCTCACGCCGCTCGAGCTTCCCCAGCGCTACGTGAGGCCGTTACGCTACTGAATCGATCCCTACAGGTAATCTTGACACAATACATGGTTGATGGGTAACCATGGGTTCAAAACCAAAAGTCACTCAGAGTTCGCCTCCCGCCACAGCTTCGCGTAGCTTGTTGAGGGACGAGGACGATTATCCGGATGAAGCGTCCAGCTCAAACCCACTCAAAAGACCATTCGATGACGGGGTCGTGGATTATCCACGGAGGAGGGCCACTATTGCAGTACGTAAAGTTGCCTCCTTCGCTACCTTAAAACTTCGTTCTTGTAAGTAAATACTGAATACCGTCGCCAGTGCGAGGTGTGCCGCTCGCGCAAGTCGCGCTGCGACGGCACCCGGCCCAAATGCAAGCTCTGCACCGAGCTCGGAGCCAACTGTGTCTACCGCGAACCAGTCGTGAAGCTCGACGTTGGCGATAAGATGATCATCGATCACCTCAATCGCATAGAGGGCATGCTGCAGGCGAGCATATCGCACCAGCAGCAACATTATCGCACCAGCATCGCGGCCAACCCGTCACAGCTGTCTCCTTCCCCGAGCAGCGCCGCAGCCACAGTTACCAGTCCCAACGGGCCATTCGCGACACCAAACGGGCCCGGGGCTGCCGTACCAGTTATTCTTAATGGCGGGCTGGGGACCTGGGCGAACGCAGCGGCCACGAGCGGGACGAATATCTCGACCATGCCAAAGTGCCACACCAATGCCGCGTTCCATCTTCTGCAGTGGCCGCTCATCCGCGACCTGGTTCCTCATCAGTACGATCCACAGATTCTCGTTCAGCTCGAGATGGAGCGCGAACCACTAGACCTAGCATCCAAGCCGCTACCAGCGGCTGTCGACCTGTCCAACGCACCGGCATACGTCGAGGCCTACTTTGCCAAGGTCAACGTCTGGTATGCATGCGTCAACCCGTACACGTGGAAGGCTCACTACCGAGCGGCGCTGGCCAGCGAGTTCCGCACCGGCCCGGAGAGCTGCGTCGTGCTGCTGGTGCTGGCTCTCGGGCGGGCCAGCCTCGGCGGGCCTAGAGCGCGCCGGGCGTCGGGAGAGCAGGAACCGCCAGGGCTGTCGCACTTTGCCGCCGCCTGGGCGCTGCTCCCGGGGATGCTGACGGCTAGCAGCGCCGTCGCCGCGCAGTGCCTGCTGCTGGCGGCCGCGTACCTTTTCTACCTCGCGCGGCCGCTCGAGGCGTGGAGCCTGCTGAGCAGCGCGGGCGCCAAGCTGCAGCTGCTGCTCATGGCGCGTGGTCAGCAGACGGAGCTGGTGGAGCGCATCTACTGGAACACGCTCCTCTTCGAGAGCGACCTGCTGGCGGAGCTGGACCTGCCGCACTCGGGCGTCGCCCAGTTCGAGGAGCAGGTCGGCCTACCGGGCGGCTTCGCGGCTGTTGATGATGGTGAAGCCGAAGACGGAGACGTGGACGCGTCCCCGGGCGCCGCAGACGAGCTCTGGTACTTTCTGGCCGAGATTGCGCTCCGCAGGCTCCTCAACCGGGTGAGCCAGCTACTGTACGCCGACGGCGCACTCGCCGAGACGAGCAGCAGCCTGGCGCCGGTCGTGGCGGAGCTCGACTACCAGCTGACGCAGTGGTACGAGGGCCTGCCGCCGGCGCTGCGGTTCTCGTTTGCGCGTGCGCGGCCGCTGCGGGACCCTGTGCAGACCGTCCTGAAGCTGCGCTACCACGCCTGCAAGGTCATCATCTACCGGCCGTACGTGCGGCGCGTGTTGCGGGACCCGCGGGCCGTATCGGATCCCGTGGTGCGTGAGGGCTGCCGCAAGTGTCTAGACGCATCGGTGCGGCAGCTGGAGCACATATCAGAGCAGTAAGTGTCGGATTTTGGGAACTACCGCGCTTATAAATTCATGCGTTGACCCATTTCACAGTCATGCCGGCCACATGCCGTATACGTGGCAGGGCGCGCTGTCCATGGCCTCGCAGTCGCTGCTCCTCATGGGAGCAACAATTTCGCCGTCTCTGCGAGACCTGGTCTTGAGCCTGGTGCCGGACGAGAAGGCGCTGGACTCGATCATCCAGGGCGTGATTGATGAGCTGGGTCGCTATTCCGTCCTGGCGCCGAGCATCAACTTGGCGGCCGAGATTGTCAAGGAGGCCAACGTGCGACGGCGTGCGTTTCTAAATGCAGAGATACAGAATAGTTGATCTGTGCCAGGCTGAAGGATTATTTACTAGCATCTCCTTCCTTTTGCGCCTCTGTGACGCGTTATCAGCAAGCAAAGACTGGGATGAAAGCCAACAACCAACTGATTGCAACTAGCTCTGGGCGATACATGCATCTCGAAGGACGAGGAAGCCTGCAAATCCGCGCTAGCAGGAGGTCTCGCCCAACTCGCCTGCCGAGACATTCAGGCTCGGAGGGCTGCCGGCCGCCTTCCCAATGAGGTCTCTCGGACCTGGAGGATTCTCCCGCGCATGCAAGCGGCGAGCCACGCCTAGTAGGATATGCGAGGACCTATCAAATTACATCATCTCCCTAAGGCTTTGACCTGATTATCTTTGCGGAATAAATCGCCGGAACACGCGGCACAGGCTGATGCTTTGATGGATGGCCTACCTGGGCTCTGAAGGAATGCGCAGAGGTGGGTGTCAGGAGAGACATACAGGAAAGGGAATAAAATGCACATTGATTCCCTTTGTGGGTAACTAATGTACGCAGCAAAGGATGCGGTTCATACTACAGCATTTCTTCAGTCCAAACTCTACGAGAAGTTCGACATCTTTGAAGCGCGGTCTACCCCGCGCTCTTCTTGGACTGCCGTCTATACTCGTCAAAGCCGAGCTTCGAGGCAAGGACAACTCTGAGAAAGCTGGCGGTGTGAGAACCTGATCTGCTGGTTTTTGTCCACTTGCGAAGCTGCAGCCTTTTGTTTTCCATCTCCCTCGCGCGGAAGCTCGGCCGGGGTCCCGAACCCAGTGGAAAGAGGAACGGGCCAGCTTTTTTCAGCCCAGCCTTACTCTGCGCATGGACTTGTCCATGTTGGTCATAAAAAGAAACGCCCGGTGGACCATCACCCTCGGGTTCGGCTTTTGTCTCATGCAGGCATAAATGGCCGCTCCTAGGCTGCGCGATGTTGAAAAATGACTGAATCCGTACATTCAGTCGAGAAAGACTCTGTCTTGTTGGCAAAGGATTGCACCGCCCCTCGTAGCCTTGTGCTGCCTTGGACTGATGCTTACACAATGCCTTACAAGACACACCATTCATTGTTGGTGAAAAGGCGGAGGAGGTGAGACACATGCGGAGATCGACGAGGGCACTGGCGGTGGCCCGATATAAATACTCTCCCATGTCCCTTTCAAATCGCATAACACAACTGTCACATCTATACTACACAGTACTTCTCCATAATCAACCACATATCTACTCATCAACTATGAAGACCTCCGTTCCCTTGGCCGTTGCTCTATTCGCACTCGGCGTTTGGTCCCAAGCCTGCGGCGTAAGCGAGCGTCTATCCCTATGGGAACGCCAATTGCATTACGTTTGTTCCAACTAACACGCCGAGCAGGTGAACGAGGTGCGGCAAGACTGCGGGCCGGTCTGCCAAGGCTGCGGAAACTTCCAATGCCTCGCCATCCGCTGCGGCGGCGGATGCTGGTGCCGACCGGGCTTCCTCCGAGACAGCGTACGTGCCCGTGTTCTGCGTTCATTAAGATCCAAGGCTAACGACAACCTCGCGTCAACTACCTGTGTAGGCCGGCACCTGCATTCCACGAGACCAGTGCCCAAAAGACAAAGTCAGCGAGCCAAGTTCGCATTAGGTGCGGAAATGTCACGGCGAGATCTACGGCTCTCACTTTTCGGAACAGGTGGATGAATGTGCCGATCCATGGGGCCGGCCGTTGCCGCGACCGAGCCGTGTTGATAGAATACGATAGCGCATCAAGCTCGGAGGCTTTGCTGCAACGTGAATAAAAGTGAGCCTTGATTAGTTGGCCTTTTCCGCTGCCTTGCAAACTTTGCAACTTGTGTCGGCCGTTTCTCTTCTAGGATTCATGAGGCGCGCCAACCCCGCCAGCTGCCAACTTAAAAGCAAGTCGCTTCTTGTCCATCAATTCCCATCAACGCGGTGAATACCATCAAGAATAGAAAACGTCTCATCTTTAGATGAAATAGCCTCGAATAAAATTCGTCAAAGATATTCCCCGCTTCCCAGACGACGTCCCGCTTGCGTCGATGGACACGGTCTCGCTTCAGGTCTACGTCGGGACGGTGCAACAGCCGCGCAGGAAGCCGCGAGAGCCTGCGAGGAACTCGGCTTCTTCTTCCTTGACCTTCGCGGAGACAGCCTGGGCGAGGCAATGATCGGATGTATCGACGAGCTCCTCCTCATCGGCAAGGAGATCTTTTGACCTGCCCGGGAGCGTCAAGAACCAGTACCTGCAGGACATTCCAAAGAGCTCCTGGGGTATGTAACTCCTACCCATCACCCTACCGAGTCTTGGTAGAAGCAGACTTCTACTTACACTACTGCGGCTAAAGAAGAAAGAAAGAAGATTCCAGTCCCGAGGCATCGTGAAAACAGAAGCCGGATAGGTTCGAGTAGTTCAACCTGGGCCAGGACGGTCTCGTGGGAATGACTGACCCGCAGCCCTTGCCTGAGCTCGTGCTAAAGCGCATCGACTGCTTCAAGCGGTTCGCCCGACCAGGGGCAGCAGATTGCGACCATCCTGAACCGGATCCTCGCGCAGCACCTCGCTCTGCCCGAGGACACCATCTCCGCGGTCCAGCGGCCGGCCTAGCCGTCCGGCATGACCATCCGCCTCATCGAGACCTTTTCGAGCCCCGCCGACGAGGACCTCCGCACGAGCTTGGCGCACCACACCGACTTTGGCACCGCTCACGCTTGCTGGCCAACGTCGTCGGCGGGCTGCAGGTCCGGAGGCGTGGCGGTCGGCGCGCCCGCGCGGCCGGGCAGGCTCATGGCGAACCTTGGCGCGGTGGATAGGTACAGCCTGGTGATGCTATTCCGGGCGGAGCGGGGGGCGAGCATGAGGGCGCGGGTGGTGCCGCGGCGGGACGGCGCGGGGGGCCGAGGACACGGACCTGACGGCGTGGGAGGGGGAGGTTCAGAGGATGATGGCGTACAGTCGTGGCGAGGCAGGCGCAGGTTGAGGGCAGGGGCGGCTTGTCTACCCAGGCTTGACCGGCGTATTTACAGTTCTTATTGATGAATATTAATTTTCGTTTAATGAACAGTATTTTTCCCAGTCGCGATAGTGTGATTTGTTGGCCTGTAGGTGCACCCACCCTCCATGCAGTGGGTGGTACTTGTTAGCATATGTCCATTAGCAGAAGGTTAGTATGCCACTGTTCTTGTTATTATCAATTTTCTGCCAGTCAGAGAATGGAGAAACATGCGGCAGGAAACAAGGGGGAAGAAAAGGGCAAGTGAATGAGTATTTTTTTTTTTTCTCCTTGGGTTATCACGGGAACTGCGAACTGCCAGTTCTATACCCTTCCCCACCTGTTAAAGCAACATTGTAATCGACTGCTTATATCCGTGGATATTTCGCCTTGGTTTGTAAATGACATCTAGGTTATGCGTGGCATCGTATTATTGGGTGCGCCATAGTCCAAGGACGTCATGTGTAACCGACTGTCTCGGCTACATGTGATGCATCAACAGATAGAGCAGACGCTTGTGATGCTGCGTTCAAATATGACTCCGCGTCGGCCCAAAGGGGCTCTCTGTACGCTATTAGTCTATTGCGATACCAAGGTTCAAGGCTGAAAGGCTAGGTAGTTGCATTAATATCCCGCAGGAGGGCGTCACCTCTGTCCATTTCCTAGGTGCAGTGGCGTGGTCATGCATGCGCTGTCGACGCATGATGTCCAGTCTTTCGGCCACTGTAGCCCTGTGGGTGGTCCTGTTTTTGCACTTGCTCGTCCCGTCTCGTCTCTCCTTTCGGCTGCCGAGTTTGGTTTGTCCAGGCGATTCGGTCAGGGGCCACATCCCTCCCGCTCTGGCTCCAGCTAGAGGCAACTAACTAGTCAGTCCCTGGGCTGGGCTGGCCAGAGAAAGAAGATGAAGTCAAACGACGTCAATCTGCAGTAGCATCCCTGTTTGTCCACTTTGTCAGGGGCCACTTTGGTCCTGGGATAGGCCACTCGCTTTGCTGTTTTGCGTGCTGTCTGACAAGTACAAGTCTGTCTGCATTGTTCAGAGTTCGTCCCCCCCCCAGCCACGTGACGCATTGGCCAAGTCCTCCTGGAGCCAACCACCTACATTTTGTGTCATGGACATCGAACAGCGTAAGCGCTGGGCAAGGAATTTTCCGTTTTAATAATTGCTGTTTTATTTCCCCTTCATCTCTTCCACCTTTCTTTTTAAACTTCTTGTTAATTAAACCTTTCGAGCCTTATCCCTAGCATCGCCCTTTTTCGACTCCACCAAACTTCCAGCTCACGCGGGGGCTTCCAACGAACGACAGTCCCCTTTTTCCTCGCATCGCCCAGTTTGCCCTCCGTGCTGCTGCTTTGCAGTGCACTGTCAGCAAGTTTGCCCAGTACAGGAAACAGATCTGAAGAGGCATCTGTCAACTCCCCATATCGGCCAATCCAGTTTCCCGCCTTTTTGGCCTTTCTGGCGTGGCTACGCTGACCGTGCAGCTTTAATATCCGCACCGCTTCCGCTGCTGTACCTCCAGAAGCCGCCTCCCAACAACTTCTTCGACTCTACCTAACTACCTAGTAGCAGCCTCGTCACAGACCTGCAGTGCATACTGCTTCATCACCTCTCTTTCCCTCAACTTAATGGCACCAGCGCAGCTTTTCACCGCATAGCCACCCTATAACGCCACTTCCGGAGTGATTCTGCCCCGCGGTGTGACACCACTGGACGCTTCAACGACGCTACCGACTGTGGCTTTGTCAACCGTTATTTTGGGCATTCGAAAGCTCCCTCATCAGGCTGAAACGGCTGCATATCAACGACTGAGCGCCCATCCCCATCCCAGTGCCCAAGGCCTCTTTGCTTTGGCTTCACACGCAGCAGCAGCCTATATACTCTCCGCTACCATAATCTGGGCCGCCCTCCACATGTTCGTGACATTCACGCGCCACCCCCCAGATCATGCCTGCTCGAATACCTCAAGAGCAATCCGGCGCCTATGCGAGGTCTCCCTACCCATATGAGGATGATAGAGGCAGAGCCCGCGATTATTCAGATCGCCCACGTGCTCACTCGTCCTCCCGCCGAGGCTCAGTATACGAAATTCCAACTCTATACGACGATGGCCGCTGTCGTTCCAGGGAGCAGGGTCGCTACTTAAACGCCGAGGATATTGAAAGACAGCGACGGTCTATGAGCGATCGCGATTCATATGGCAGACCCAGCTCATCAAGAACACCAGAACGAAGCGAGTCTTCCAGAAAGAGTCGACATCATTCGTCTCACATCATTGAGGATTCGCGACCACCTATTAGTTCGAGAAGCCATAGAGACGTCCCAGATGTTGCCTATGTCTCGGGTCCCCCGCGCCGGGACTCGACATCGTCCAGAAGAAGCAGATCAACGAGCCTGTTCGGTCGGTGGCTTGGGGTTGGATCTTCGACTCGCGCCCCATCCCCGGAAAAGCAGCCCAGGAGAGAAAGACGGTCACGATCGGAAAGGCCTAGTCGGGGTACTTCTTGCGTCGCATGTCTTGAAGCAACATCATCGTCAAGGAGCGCTGATCTGAAATGCGGACATAGAATGTGCAACTCTTGCCTCCGACGTCTGTTCAGCATGTCGACCGCCGATCCGCAGCACATGCCGCCTAGCTGTTGCCAACAGCATATCCCCCTCCGATATGTGGAGGATCTGTTTGATGCAGGGTTCAAAAAGAAATGGAATCGCAAGTTTGCCGAGTACACCACCCGCAACCGACTCTATTGTCCGTCGCGCAAGTGTGGCGAGTGGATTGTGCCAGAATCTATTCGGAGAGAAAACGGCCGCAAGGTAGGTCGTTGCGGACGCTGCCAGACCAAGGTCTGCGGCTCTTGCGGTGGTAGATATCATGCGTCAGCGGAATGCCCAAGTGACGAAGACACGGCCAGGTTTCTCGATCAAGCCAAACATGCTGGTTGGAAGCGCTGTTATAGATGCAAAGCTGTGGTTGAGCTGAGAGAAGGCTGCAACCACATGACCTGGTAAGACTATTCCACCAGACTGGAGCGGATAACGAATGAGATGGCTAACGGTTGATAGTCGGTGCGGTGCCGAATTTTGCATGAAATGCGGCGTCAAATGGAAGGGCTGCGATTGTCCGTGGTTTAATCACGACGCGATGGGTGCCGACTACAATCCAGGGTATGCCGGGCAGCATCCCCAAACTTATAGCGAAGAAATACGATTGCGCCGCCTGCAAGAAGTCCGTGATAGAGTGGTCGCTCGAAACATGCAGAATACCTACGAGTACGATTTTGGCAACACGGCGGGACACCACATGAACGAGAACTACAGGAGGGACCACGGCGCACTCCCGTCGCGGCCACCGCCTGCCAATGCTGGTTATGTTTCGGGTGTCCAACAAGCCCGGGGTGGTTACGGGGCAAGCTTCCTGGAGCGCCAGAGCTCGACGCGCAGCCGGAGCGGACGGCAGCCGTCTCCGGCAGCGCCACCGCTGCGATACCAGCCGGGTTACGAGAATCTGCCGCTGCGACGCGGCTCGCACGGGCACCATCGCTCGGTGGACGAGCGAGAATACCGGCAAGAACCGCAACGATCTCAGTCGGAGCGCATCGTTCCCACGCGCATGTCCCGACGATACGATGACGAGGCTGCGATCCACTCGCCATACAGCCGAGGACGCCGTGCCAGCGTTGGGCCGCCGCGCAGCTCCGCCATGGCCGGCTTGAACGGCAAGGACCGGGGCATGGGCCGGGTGGCTGAGTGGAGGGACTACGTCGAGGACGGCGTGCCGGATGGTGAATCCGTTGCAGGCCACCTTTGAGCAGCTGCTTGGCGTTGATGATGATGGGGCTTTGGTATGATTTTCTTTAACGGGGATTTCTTGACGATTTGACGAAATGGATACGCATTGCATTGCATTGTTGTACGCGCATACATGAGCGAACAGAATAACCACGAACGACATTTGAGAGCTTCTCGGGATCCGAGGCCCCGAGGGCTATGTACATCTAGATGGATTGGGATAGCAATATGATGACAGATAGCCTCATTTTTGTTTAATGATATACAACAAGTCTCCAGTTTTGAATTTTGAGACAATGACCCTGCTCGCATTAACGCTGTGTGAGCCGCAGCTTGGGTGTGCTGAATTACGTCATGGCGGCTACCAAGATTCAAAGCTGCTCTGGCCCGGTGCTGCTGCAAGCCACGAACTGCAAGCACTTTGTCCATCACAGCTCGGTACAGTGGGCGGCAATATGTATTGGTCCCCTGCCAGGTATCTGACCTATTCCTACGATAGTTGAGATAGTTGAGATAGTTGAGACAGTTGAGACATGTGAAATACTAAAGATATGCAAAATGCTTAAGATATGTGAATTACCTAAGATACGAGAGATGCCTACGATATACAAAATACTCAAGATAGGTGAGATATGCCTGAGAGGGGTGAGATACCTCATAGGGGACTAATGTATGTTGCTACCCACTATAGATACTAACTAATCACAGTGCAGGGGAAGGCGCTGGTGTGCTTGTCGGTGCACTGGCGGCCTCAATTTGGGGGGCGTTAGCACTCCTTTCCACGGGCAGCACGCGCTTCTGGTACAACCTTGCCTCAATTTCAGTGGTTTCATCAGTCCTTTGTTGGGGCACTTGGCCCGCTAGACCCAGCCAGTGACACGCCTGGATTGTGCTGTAACAATAATCCATCCCTCCGGGCAGTTCTCCTCTATCACGAGCCAGCGTTCCCGCCCCCCCCCCCCCCCCGGTCCATCACCATCTATCTCATTTCCCTATCCAGCATCATTTTGCTTTCTCTTTCCACTTTCACTCTCCGATCTCCTAACATAAGCACCTAAATAACCCCCTGCGCCCCCCAGCTCCGATTATACCAAAAATCATGCTACTACATCGCCTCCGATAGCACCGATCCGTCCATCTGCAGCAAGCACGTGCCAAGCTGGCCGCCGTGACGACACCACGCAACTGCCCCCCGAACCCACCCGTTTGACATCTCGACATCTCCCCTCCGCCCCTCAAGCTCTACCGCCTTCGCGGGTGACCCGCGGCCGAGGTCATGCTTCTCCTCCACCAGCTCGGCACCGTTAAGATTGGCGAGGTCATCCGCTACACGGTCACATATACCCCTTCCCAAGATCGCATCCTGCCCTCGCCCGAGAAGCTCTACGTCCGTATCCGCAACACCTCGGCCATCGCCCTGCGCGCCGCCTTCGTCCACGGGCCCTACACCCTCTCCGTCGCCGCATACCCTGCCGGGTTTCGTCCCAACGAAAAGTGCCCCGACCCCCAGCAGTATGGCGTCCCGGAATTCCAGCCCATGGTCAAGGCCGGCGGCTCCTGGGAGTGTGAGCTCATGGTCCCCGACAATATACGACAGTCCGCGGGCATCGGTGGTAGCGGCAGCACTTTTGGCAAGGACGCCGCCCACGACGCCGAGTGCGCCAGCTGGGTCATTGAGATCTCCTCGCAGGTCATCTTTTCCACCTCCGCCGCCGTGTCGTACGAGGTCGTCGTCGGGCGCGATCACAAGTCGCTGAGCCTCAGCCAACCTTCGGGCTCGTCTGCCGAAGGCAGCCGGAGCATGCGCCCGGGCCAGTTGGCTGACCACCAGCAGAGCGTGGGCGCCAAGGATGGCCACCACCCGGCGCAGCCCCAGGGCATATTCTCCCGCGCCGTGAAGCTCAAAGTCGAGGACACCGCGACGCTCTGGAACACGCCGCGGCTTCCGGGCTGGGATGATCTTGGCGATAAGCGCGTTAAGGAGAACAAGGGCGCCGACAAGCCCGTCGAGAGCGTCGTCAAGACTGGCGATCCCGAAACCGCTGATGACAAACCCGTGCGCAAGCAGAAAAAGGTCCACCTAGTCTTGCTCACGCACGGCTTGCACAGCAACCTCGGCGCAGACATGCTGTACATGAAGGAGTCCATAGACGCCGCGGCGAAGCAAGCAAAGATAGATGCCAAGGCTAGGCGGCAAAAGGAACGAGCCGAGGCTGGGCAGTCGGATGATACATCCGAGGACGAGGATGACGAAGAAGTTGTCGTCCGCGGATACTCTGGCAATGCGACAAAGACAGAGAAGGGAATCAAGTATCTCGGGAAAAGACTCGCACGATACGTCTTGTCCATCACCTACCCTGATCAGCCCTTCATCCCCCTCGGCAAGCCCTCTGGCGAAACCCTCATCAAACACTTCGATAACGAGGATCTGCTCAAGCAGCACATATTCAAACAAGCACATAAAAACAGTAAGATCTCGGAAGACACATCAGCGCGCGGAAAAGACCCCGCCCGGCCATATACAATCTCCAGCATAAGCTTTATTGGACACTCGCTCGGCGGTGTCGTCCAGACGTACGCTGTCGCATATATCCAGAAGCACTCCCCTAAGTTCTTCGACCTAATCCGCCCAGTCAATTTCATCGCCCTGGCATCACCCTTTCTGGGCCTGAGCAACGAGAATCCAGTCTATGTCAAGTTTGCCCTAGATTTTGGTCTTGTGGGACGAACTGGAAAGGACTTGGGCTTGACTTGGCGAGCTCCCACAATTGCCCGAAACGGCTGGGGGGCCATAGTTGGCAATCTCGGTGAATCTGCACACAAGACCGTCTACGGCGACAGCCAGCCTGACTCAAAGCCGTTGTTGCGTATTCTGCCTACTGGGCCTGCGCACACAGCGCTGAAGAAGTTCAGAAACAGGACGACATATTCAAACGTTGTCAATGACGGCATTGTCCCACTGAGGACAAGTTGCCTTTTATTCTTGGACTGGCAGGGCCTAGGACGTGTCGAAAAGGCCCGTCGAGATGCAGGCCTTGTTGAGACGGTTGTCGGGTTTGGTTGGGCTGAATTAACCGGCTCAAGCATGTCCACTACCACTAACAAATCAAAGCAGCAGCTTGTCCTGGAAACGGGTCAAGAATCAGGGTCAACCACACCTCGAGAAAATGCGCAGCAAGTGCCACAGCCAGATGAGCATACCATGGAAGAGGACGACAGGGCCAGCTTACGTTCTATACCGACGCCTTTTAGCGAAGGCAGCCAACATCAAGACCAACCCAGCCCGTCCATACAAAGTCCGTTGTCAAGCTTCTTCAGTCTCTTCAAGAGCAGCGAGCCGCCCAAGCCGGATATAATGTCTAAGAAGCAAAAGAAGATGATCCGCCGAGCACAAACCATCAAGTTTGATTCGCAGTCGCAAACTTCGAGTTCCAGTACCTCTGATATATCCAAGACTACAAAGGCAACGTCTGGTCATGAATTCGAAGCTGGCGAGATAGGTGGTGTGATGGCACCTCCCAAGACGACATTTTTTGAATCGGCTGGTGACCTTCTGAATCCCAAACTGCCAGATGTTGACTTCTTAGTCGACCCGTCAAAGCGGCCAAGAACCATCTTCCATGACAGGGTGTATCAGCCCTCTGACATCCCTCCACCGCCTCTCAAACGCCGTAACACCCCCTCACTCATGCGTAAGACTTTTAAGACCTCCTCGTCGCAAAAGTCAGCGGAGAGCGGCTCATCTTCGCCATATCCGACTATCAACCACGAAGACTCCCTCGCCTCTGCCCAAGACTACGATGACACCACGCACACCGGCCCGGAGGACAGGCATCCCAACGAAGCCGTCGACAGCTCTGGTATGCGGGTTGAGGAAAAGATTGCGCGCGGCTATCATAAGGGTCTCGCCTGGCGCAAAGTCCTCGTCAAGCTCGAGCCCGACGCGCACAACAACATCATTGTGCGGCGCATGTTCGCCAACGCGTACGGGTGGCCGGTGATGAAGCACATGGTTGACGTGCACTTTAGCGACTCGGTCATTGCACGCATGGCGACGCGTGACGAGCACCTGGGTGAGCGTGCCCTGGATGCGAACCAGCCGCCCGACGCGCACGGCTGTGAGACGAAGCACCTGAGCGAGGCGCTTGAGGCTACTCTCATCGTTGACGAGGGTAAGCCCGCCGCCGGCGACAACGGCAGCACCGAGTCGCGCGATGCAGTCATGGCGCTGCCCCCGCCGAAGAGCCCCGACGGGGACGGCCCCCCGGCCTGGCTCGCTAACGGCGGCCGCGCGGGCTCGGTGACGTGGAGCGAACGCGACTGGGTCGATAGCGACGACAACAGCGACGCGGAAGCGACAACTGGCGAGGAGAAGAAGGCCGCAAGCGCCAAGGGCGAAGGCACGCTGAGCCCGCCGTCGTGGAAGTGGGCGGCAGAGAAGATTGTGGGCAAGAGTGCGACGGCTGGAAGGAAGAGCCCAACACCGGAGCAGAAGCAAAAACAGGCATGACTTTGTATGTATATATACCTACTCTGACTAGAATAATAATTACATCCGAATACCCAGGGTTAGCAAAGGGTGCACCGCTGCTCTGTGCAGTCTCCGCCACTATTGCAGTTCTGTCAAGTTCTCATTGGGAATTATTCTAATAGATAAAAAAAAGGGACTCTAATCCAAGATTTATATACCAAGCATCAGCAGTTGATATAGTAGTAATAGGGACAATAACAGCAGACAAGGGATTAATTAGGTGGAGTGTGGCAGAACAGCCAAAAAGGAATGGTGGATTCAAACCACCTTTGTTGGACGAACGGGGAATCGAACCCCGGACCACTCCCAAGCGGGATCTTCCAGTTGGAGGATGGATGCTAAGGGAGTATTATACCACTAAACCATCCGCCCGAACTTGTTGGAAGTAGGAGACCTATTTTGCTATATATATTTCAGGGCAAAAATTTCAACCGCTGTCAAACCGCACACATGGCACGGTGTTATCAGAAAGCCTGATGGACCGGTCGCAAACTTGCTACTGTACGATATTTGGTGGTTACAAGAACTATTTTATTAGCTCGGGCTGGTTTAGATGGGTATGGATGGCACCGGCCTGGTGGCACTTATTACCAACCTGGTGGTGCGTCGTTGACGGTTGTTAGTGGTGGTCTTGAGTGCGCCGCCTCGAGCTTAAAGAGTTAGAATACGAGGGATGACCTCCGCGGCCCGTATAAGATACTGAGCCACAAGCCTCGACGAACTAGAGACTTGGCGGGCAGCGTTGACAGATGTAATAAGGAGAGAGAGAGAGGAGGAATGCAAGGCGGGCACCTGCAGAATCGCGAAAATTGAGCGTCGCAAAAGCGGCGACGCGCATGCCGACTATCCGGGGCTGACGCAAACCGAGACCCAGCATTGCCCCACGACCAGGTACTCCCCTCGTTATGGGTACTTTGCAGAAGATGCCGGCTTGGCACACTTGCCCCTCGATCTTGTCGCCGCTTTACTCCCTGCACGCTGGCGAGCGACGGATAAGTCGGCCTCGTCATACAACCCTCGCCTGTGCCGTGGCGCTCGCCCTGGAGCCAGCGTGCCTTGCCTTTTGCTACTACCGGCAAGCCCAGCCTATTTTAGCACATTCACTGGTGGGATGGCAGGGGGAAAGGAGGAGCTATATTGTATCGAAGAACTCAGGGGAGAAATAAAACGTTGGCTGGTCCCGCGCCGGTGGGAATCGCGCGTCGCCTTTTCACTGCTTGTCTCAATTTGAACCAACAGTGCAGTATCGCCGGACTCGTTACTCTGCTGTTTTAACACGCACAACGCTCGCTTCCTTTTTCTTTCTCCTTCTTCCATCGCGTTGGTTCTAATACTTTTGTTCCGATTCACTCGCTCTCGCCGGTACCGTACCTCGACATTTCTCCAAGTCCTCCGTCGCTGGCGCTTGTCTCCTCGCTAGTTAACGCCCGTTTGCGCCTTCCAATTGGCATTCCTCCGCCCGGCCATTCATTGCTCTGACGCGTTCTGTACTCTCACAGCTTAATTGCCGCAATATCGCGTCTCAATCACAAGTTTTGCTTCCTTCCATTACCATTCTCGCCTTGGCATCGCAAAAAATGGTCTCTGCCAAGACTCTGATCGCCAGCCTGGCTGCCACTGGCGCCATCGCTGCCGATGTACCCTCGCTTCAGATCAAGGTATGACCCAACTTGCAGGGATCGTTGGAACTGCCCCGGATGGCACCACGTCGAACCGCCAAGCTAACGACTTGACGCCGCCCGTCGCAGGGATCCAAATTCTTCTACCCCAATGGCACCCAATTCATCATTCGCGGCGTCGCCTACCAGCAAGACTCGTCGGCCGGTGGCAGCGACGCCCCCAAGTCCAATGCCACCTTCATCGACTCGCTCGTGAGCAAGTCCAACTGCCAGCGCGACATCCCCAACCTGGTGGCCCTCAACACCAACCTCATCCGCACCTACGGCGTCGATCCCACCGGCAACCACGACGACTGCATGCAGATGCTCGCCGACGCCGGCATCTATGTCATTGCTGACCTGGGCAACCCCACCATCTCCATCAACCGCGCCGACCCCCAGTGGAATGTCGGCCTCTTCACCTTCTTCCAGAGCGTCGTCGACACCATGTCCAAGTACCCCAACGTCGTCGGCTTCTTCGTCGGCAACGAGGTCACCAACAGCAACAGCACCACCGGTGCCTCTGCTTACGTCAAGGCTGCCGTCCGTGACATGAAGCAGTACGTCAAGAACAAAGGCTACCATACCGGAATCGGCTACGCTGCTGACGACTCCTCGGACCTGCGTGACACGATTGCCGAGTACATGAACTGCGGCGACTCGTCGACCGCCGTCGACTTTTACGGATACAACGTCTATGAATGGTGCGGCGACTCCGACTTTGAGACCTCGGGATACAACCGCATTCTCGATTTTTTCCAGTCGTACTCTGTCCCTGCCTTCTTTGCCGAGTATGGCTGCAACAAGCCTGGTGGTGCTGCCAAGCGCGAGTGGCAGGAAACCGGTGCCCTGTACGCCAAGAACATGACTGCTGTTCTCAGTGGTGGTATCGTGTACGAGTACTTTGAGGAGGACAACGATTACGGTAAGCTCTTTCCAG
The DNA here is from genome assembly GCF_001636725.1 of Cordyceps fumosorosea ARSEF 2679. NCBI lineage: Eukaryota > Fungi > Ascomycota > Sordariomycetes > Hypocreales > Cordycipitaceae > Cordyceps > Cordyceps fumosorosea. Next base: position 221,552 of record NW_017387306.1, on the reverse strand, counting down.
AATTGCCTTCCATGACAACTCGGCCCACCGTGGTCCTACTAACACACTTGTTAGGTCTCGTCAAGGCATCGGATAGCGATAGCACTGTCACTAAGCTCGACGATTTCGACACCCTGGAGAAGGCCATGAAGGACATCGATCCCCAGGGCGTCTCAATGTCCAGCTACAGCCCCTCCAACAAGGCCGCATCGTGCCCCACGGTCAACTCTACCTGGGAGGCTAACGGTAGCACGCTCCCTCCCACGCCCAACGAGGCCGCGTGCGAATGCGCCGCCAACGCCTCCACCTGCGTCCCTGCCAAGAACCTCGACACGTCGGCCTACGGTGCCATCTTCAACTACACCTGCGCCGACGCTTCCGTGTGCTCCAGCATCACTGGCGACCCCTCCACTGGCAAGTACGGCATGTACAGCATGTGCTCGGACGAGCAGAAGCTGGCTATTGTCCTCGGCGCGTACCACACCAAGCACTCGGACGCCTCCGACTCGTGCTCCTTTGGCGGCAATGCCACGGCCCAGAAGGGCTCGGGCAGGACGGACTGCTCCAAGCTGGCAACCAGCTCCGCCAACGGCACCAGCAACTCGACCAAGAATGCCGGTGCGACCGTCGGCGCTCCTGGCTATGGAGTGGTAGCGTCCCTGGCATCCCTTGTGGCGTTGGTGGCATCGGCGATGGTTGCCCTGTAAATGGCTGACAAGTTGAGGTGTGATGTAGATGTAAGATTTGGGGAGAACATCAGTTATAGTACAAATGAGATTAGCTATAGTGTAAATTAATGAATGCCGATTTCGAAGACCCCCACTGACCTGCCGCTGCCAATGACGGAGCCTCGATTACAACTGCAAAAGGGCTTACCTGATCATATGTTGGGGCATGGAACGCCAGGTAAAAACAAAAAAAGCTCCAGTTCTTCTGCAATAACATATCTCTTGCTGGGAAGCCCAATGCCTGCAGCTTAGACACTTTAACACCAACCAAGCAACAGTTGCAGTAAACGTCGTTCACTGAGGCCGCCCGGAAGGCCCATGTGCGTCAGCGAATGGCTGACCCAGCACCCAGAGACCCGCCGTCAAGCCGATCCCTCTAGCGGACCTGGAAGGCCAACCCAGTCCAGCTCGAAATTTACGGCCATTACGTAGACTTTCCTCCGGCCATCATCTTCTTGTTCCTTTTTGCTTCCCTTCCACAGTGTTGCTTGTCAACCTTTTTCTTGGGCTTATCGTCTACGTTTTTTTTTTCTAATCCGGAACAGACACATAGCTAGCATCACCATGGCGCAGTAACCGACGGGGCTTGCGACAACGGCCTGCACGCGAAATCGACGAGTGGGTGTGCCTTGAGCTTCAATTCGAAGGAATAAGGTAGCCCCCGCGCAATCACGCGAACCTCTACCAACGCGCTGCCTGTTCCATCCGTTGGCTCTGCGCGACCCCCCCCCCGGTGGAACCCTGATAACATACCTCCAACCCGCAGCGGCCCCCTTCCCTTCCCCTTTGCGCCGCCGCCATGCGCCTCTTCCTCGTGCCCGTCTCGACGCGGCGCACGCTCCTGTACGCGCAGCGCCTCGGCGTCACTACCAAGGAGCAGGCCGCGGCGTCGCCGCTCGATCGGGCCGTCGCCTTCGCCGCGCGCACCTGGGCCGGCTGGGAGAAGCGCGAGCGCGGCTGGCAGCGCCGCGTCGTCGACTACGGTAACCACGCGTTCCGCCGCATCCCCTTCCCGGAGTGGGGGCTCAAGTCGGTGCCGCCGCTGTCGGCGCGCCGGCGCGCCGAGGAGCTCGCCGGCCGCGACGACGGGGGCAAGGTCGAGGTGGTCTTCCCCGCGTCGGTCATCCCGGAGGCGGAGGTGGAGAGCGTGGCGCGGAGGCTGGCGACGGAGCGGCAGGCGCTGCACCGCAGGCAGATGATGTGGTGCTTTGCGGGCATGCCCATCACGCTCCCGTTTGCGCTCGTCCCGGTGTAAGTTTTTTGGGGGGGGTTTCGAAGCGTGCGCGACGGACACTAACGATGGGAGGACAGAATACCGAACCTACCCTTCTTCTACCTCGCTTACCGCGCCTTCTCCAACTGGCGCGCCATCGCCGGCGGCAAGCACGTGCAGTGGCTGCTCGACAACAAGCTGCTGGTCCCGGCACCGTCCAAGGCGCTCGACCTGGTGTACGCGCAGTCGCGCGCGCTCGTCGGAGGCGGGAAGGCAAAGGTCGACCCCGAGGCCAAGGAGGAGATCCTCCTGACGCACGCGCAGATTCGCACGTGCACGGACGCTCTGGGGATTCCCGAGCTGGAGACGGAGCTCGACAGGGCCGTCTGGCAGATCGAGGAGGAGTTCAGAAAGGAGGAGCAGAAGAAACAGGCCGGCGCGTCTTCTTCGCCGAGTAAACCGCCAGAGGAGAAGAAGACCGGGGCGAACGACAACAAGAAGAATCAGTAAACGGCCCTGCTCTGGTTCTTGTGTACTATTCAGGCACAACATGTACGCGAAATGAAACGGGATCTAGGAGGGTTGCGTGGCGTCCAGTTAGAAAGGGTATACTTTTAGAATTGCCGCTCCATCACTATCATATATTTCACCACTTTATAGATCTATGGGGCAATTGTCATGTAAATGCGGAGTGTATTAAAAGGGTTTATAATATGGGAGGTGTATCTTGCGCAGACAGGCGTCATAACGTGAAGCGGCAGAACCAGTTTCATATCCAATGCCAACGTTTCTCTGCGTCGGGTCGCCGATGTACTACTTAGGTTCGTTCAAGCGTATTAAAAAGCGAAAAGGAGGTATCCAAAGTTTCAACAAACCACCAAATGACTAATTTACTCGGACGGTGTCTCGAGATCCGAGATAAATGTGGCTTCGCTGAAGACTTGACCCTCCTCGGTAATTTCCTTGCCGCCAGCCTGGAGCTTGAGCGTGGCCTTGGTGGCATACTTTCATCCCGCATTAGCACTCATTCACGCATGACCTCAGAAGCGGGTTCAACAAACCTGGTAGATGTATGGCTTGGTTCCTACGGCGCCGGCAACGATGCGCTTGACGAACGCGGGGACCTCGGCCATGACGTCGACGCGGTCCAGACGCTTACCGAGCGCGGCGTCGATCTCGGCCTCGACGGGGTTGCCGTCCTTGTCCTTGGCGTGCCAGGCGAAGGCGACGTTGGTCGGTGCGGGCCAGCCGCTCTCCGTGTCCGCCTCGATGGCGGTGTGGGTGGCGCTGTTGTCGCAGCCGGCGCCGACAATGGTGCCGTCAGCCGCGACGCCGCCGACGCTGACGACGGTGCAGCCGTACGAGGGCGGGGTGGTGAACTGCATCATGACGGCCGAGTGGCTGGGGCCCTGGAAGGTGAGGAAGTTCCAGCGGGCGGCGGCGTGGTGCGGCTTCATGCCCTGCAGGGCGTAGCTGTAGAAGCCGCGGCCCTTGAAGTCGACAGGCCCCTCGTCCTTCGTGGTGATGCTGCCCTCGACGGCGCAGCGCGGCCAAAAGGCATGTCGCATCCAGCCCCACGGCTCCTTGGGGTCGGTGCCGTAGCTGCTGGTGCCCGTCTTGCCGCCCTGGAAGCCCGGCGCCGTCTTGGTGACCTTGATGTTGACAATGGCGCGCTCGTCGTTGAGGCTCTTGATGGTGTACGAGTTGCCGTCCTCGGACAGCTCGAGGGCGCAGTCGTCCGCATAAAACGACGCCTTATCCTCGCTAATCTCAAAGTTGTTGAGCGGCGTCGAGGACCAAAGGTGAGGCTTCGATTCGTCGAGGGAAAAGACTTTCGAGTTGAACTGGCACGTCTTGCGAATGCCGCTATTTTGGTTGGTGCAAACGCGGTTAGCAGACCGGTGTTTTGGGGGGAGCGCGCGGACTCGTCTTCACTTACGCAACGTTGCTGTAAATAACTTGCGCCATGCCGATTCTGCCCTCGTCGGAGAAGAAGTAAAAGGTTTGCGTCTCGACATTGGTCCATTCCATCTCCTTCCACTTCAGGTCGTCGCGGCTGATCTCGGTGTAGGGAGTCTCCTTGGCCTCCTCAGCCACCGATCGGATGGCGGAGGGGCCATAGATGGGCTCTTGTGTGCCGGCAACATTGGCGATCCTGCAGGCAAGATTGGTTCGCGTGTTAGCAGCGGCCTCGTTTGCTGAAATGCCCCCGACGCTGAGCTTCAGGAGGGGCAATTGTGCGTTGGAGGTCGGGCAAGGACTGCGACTCACTGCTGCTGAACCCAGTTGAACATGGCTGGTTTATAGGTTGGGGAATCACTGGCTGAATAGGTAGAATAAGGAATAGGATGGTCACGGAGCAAGGTAGATGCTTGAGGAAAAGAAGAAAGGCCTTTGTAGCAAATCTGGATCGACCCAGTCGGTAATAGCCGCTGTTACCTTCACACCGCTGGAGCTGGAGCTGGAAGCCGGAGGGGCAGGAAGAGTGGGTGTAGTGGGGTGATGGTTTGGGCTCTCTGGGCGCGATGGCAGGCTCAGTCTGGGAGGACCGGAAGCGTGGGATTTGAATGTTATAGGTCAAAACGTGGAGAGTATTATTCTAACAGATTTTATCCATATGAAGATGTAGGTATTCAATTTAGATTTTTTCGGTGGGTTAAATTGGCTTCTGCTGGCTTTAGTTACTCCTGCAGACAGTGACGTAGTCGAGCTTTCTTTCATTCATGTTGTACGAGAACTACCCCAGTGAACGATTATCGATGCAATGGCAACAATGTATAAAAGAAAATTATAACAGGCGATTAGACTTCAGCACCGAAATTGAAAACGTCACGGGCTCGAGGTTAATCCCTCCGAACCCCAAGCTACGAGTTTCGCTACAACCAACGCGGGTAGGTTTCACTACAGGGTGAGTACACAGCGGTCCTAGACCGCTGTGGCTGGGTACCTAGAAAGCGCCACGAATGAGGCGCGAGAGGCACCTCTTCGTTCCCGACGGGACGATTTTCGATTTTTCAAAGGCCCATTTCATTCGCCCAACTGCCTACAGGTACTTGGGTAAGTACTAAAGTTCTTAGCCGCCACCTGATACTTTGCGGCCCATAAAGATTTGCTCTCGACGCGCCGTCCTCGTACAACCTCTTTTACTTTTCCATTTTTTTTCTCGGTTTTCTTTCACCCTTGACCTTCGATTTCTAGTGTCGATATTTACATTCATCGCTCCTGGATACTTTGTCTGCGTATCCTCTGAGCGCTACTGCAACAAATCCTTCTTACCGCCTCGCTTTCTCTCGAACCGAATCCCTGTTTCCGCGCTGACTCCCTGCCGTCGACACCGAATCACAGCTAACGACCGACACTTACTGGGCAACCGCACTCGAATGCTTCATTGCCCGACGTGCGCGATCACACAAAAGTTGCACACACTTGCGCCGCTTGCTCCCACAGCCTCTTTGCGACTGGCTGGCCGTCAAAGCGACGACGCGAACCATTTCGAAGTGGCTTGCGCACACCGGACTACTTGTCCTAAATAACGACATGACGGAGGCTGAAGCACAAGTCTTGCATGCGAATGTGATAGACGATATTACACAACAAAGCTCAATGTCAACACCAGAGTCAACATCACTGGCTCAACAGACAATTTCCGATATCGCGACGTTGGCTACGAGTAATGCCAACGATGCCAACATAACGTCAGTTCTACCATCGAGGTACGTTCGACCCGGCTATTCAATTGCGCAAAGGGATAGCGTATGATTATCCTGGCGTATCTGTATCTCTTCCGACTGCCAGCATGGCATGTCACTCCTCGCGATAACGACTGGCGATTGCAAGGACGCTGACCGTTTATCTTTAGAGATGCATCATTGGCCCAACCCCCACATGCCATGCACATGGAAGGCTCACCAGCAGCTACTACTGGCGGACTGGCTGGCATGGTAAGTTTATCTTTCGTTTACCTCTGATACGCTTTATTCCCGTCGCTATCTGTCTTGTCGCATCCCTGGCAATCAGACGCATGTCCCCTTTATCGCTATCGCGGTCCCGAGAGCCCAAAAACTTTCCTGCCACTGGACCAATCAGCGTCGTCTCAATGGAGACTGCTGATGGATAAGCCACAATCACGTGCTCCACTCCCGGCTCGTCCTCGCGCTAGTCTAGAAGAGGACAGATAAGTGTCTGCGCCAGTCCTTTTCGAACCCGATAAGCCAAATCGACCCGACGGTGGATCAAATTTTTTTCTGGTTATCTGGCTTATCAGTGACGGCGCCAGAGACAACTTTTCCTATCGAGCCCGTCTTATCAACATCCTAGTATATCAATATACTATATCGGGCCTGCATCCTCCTATCGCGACATCATAATCGCAGCTACATACCGACACAATGATGGCAACTAACGCTTCCTCGCAGCCTACCTGCCAAAACTGCGGCACCTCACGGACTCCGTTATGGCGTCGCGACGAGTTTGGCTCTGTCCTCTGCAACGCCTGTGGTCTCTTTCTCAAGCTGCATGGCCGCCCACGACCAGCGTCTTTGAAGACCGATATAATCAAGAGCCGCAACCGAGTCAAGACTATGCGGCCTGATCTGGTATCAAAGAAGAAGGTATGCACAAACCTCAACTCGAATGTCTTGCAAAAGTGCACACTAACGCTGCCAGCAGCACGCCCAAGGTTTCGGAATGGTTGGTGATACGAACGGTGCTCAGCATACCGCAGCTCAAGCGGCGGAGGCTATGCGCCGCTCTAAAGTTAACGGAACCGACGGACTCGACTCGGCAATATCTCGAAATGGCACTACCTCGATGTACAACAGCGCCCTCTCCTCCTTTATGGTGGACGATGCGACATACCAGCAGGCGGTGTCTGGCTTCAATGGCGATACCCAGAATGGAGACCGCGGCTCCGACGGACCTCAGTCACAAGAGCAGCTCATCGCGCACAACTCGAGCCTCAAGACGCGCGTCAGCGAACTCGAAGTCATCAACGAGCTCTTCCGCGGCAGGCTTAGCCAGCTGGAACAACAAGAGGCCGCTGCCAGACATGGACAGGTGCTGGCCGGAGCCGAGCAAAGTCAACTTCGAACGCAACTGGAGACGGCACAGGCAAACGAGACGCAACTTCGTGATCAACTGGAAGAGAGTCATAGAAGAGAAAACATTCTGAAGCGTCGCCTGGATGAACTGGAGCTGGAGCTTACAGCAGCTAAAGAAGCGGCAGGTGAAGAGCCAGAGCGCCCAGCCAAGAAGCTTCGTACAGAACCTACAAGTGAAGCTGAAGATGATGCTGCGACCAAGACTGCGGACAAGTCTGCGGAAGAGCCTACTGTAAAACCCGACGAGCCAGCAACTGAAGAGCGTGTTGCCGCGCCTGAAGCTGTCGAGGCGTCCGCATGAGCGGATTGTCATTGAACTGATGCACCACTCTACTCTACGACTCTATATCGTTCTTCAACAGGCGTGCTGTCAGCTGAACTACTGACAGACGGCGGCATCTGGATTGTCAAGTCCGCCATGCCAACTCCACTGTTTTACTATTACCTTGTTTGATTTCTTTTGCGGGTTCACGAAGGGCTTTGCGACTATGAGGCGTCGTATGCTTATTCGTAGGGCTACTGTTTCATCATAGCGAAAACTATGCGGGATTGCTTTGGCGTCTAGGAAGGGAGGGGGGAAGTCGATACTACGATAATGAGCTCGTCAACGAGATGATAACGAAGAATTGGAGGCGGAAAAATAAAAAAAGGTCAACATGGGCTCGGTTTATTTCACGTGGATCTGCGGGTAAACAAAACGAACTCGGTTTCATAGTTGTCTGTCTTGAGCTGCGCTGCTAAGATGGCGGCAATTCAAGGCCATGTGGCAAGGGCGACGAGTGTTTGCTTCTTATAGACCAATATCGAAACGATAATCTGATATGTATACGTTGCACAATTTAGTGACATGTTATTTACGCCTCGGTGGCGGGTGGGCTTGAGGCTGTGCTCACTTGCCCTCTCACTTCCACATTCCGCATTCACTGCCTCTGCATTCATCATCTCCGTCACATGAAGACCTTGCCCGCTCCTCTTGCACAGTAGTCTTTTTTTTTATGTTGTTCAAATATACAGCAGCATCTCGGCTTCACAAACCAGCGGCGCGATCAAATCAAGTTACAGCGTGGTTTGCTTGTGTCTGCTCGCTGTTGTCTCGGAAATCCACTACAAAAGCTCCATCTGCACTCCCCCCCTACACCCTCGTCCCTAGAACCTCACTCTCACTGATGATAAGCCTCGACGCTGTCGACGCAAAGGAGAATGAACACGGTCAACCGCCCCTTCAAAACCCAGACGGCGCGAGGGGGCCCTCAGCAGTTTAAAAAGGGCGTCGCTGCGACGAAGACGCTCAGCGCGGAGCGCCACCGGTACATTCATTCTTCTTTGGGAATGCCTCTAGCCACTTGGCTAGCTTGCTAACCAGGAACTTCTATCAGAAAAATTGCCAGGGACGCGATTCAGGGCATCAGTACGTATTACTCACCAAGAGTCAAGATTCCCAGAGTTCTCATGGCTAACAAGATGTTTTTGTCCATGACAGCCCGCCCAGCGATCCGGTACGTTGAGGGACTTCGTCGCCGTTGTTGTCTCGCTGGCACACAGAGTGTTTCGCTAACGACCGTGATGCCAATTTAGTCGTCTTGCTCGCCGTGGAGGTGTGAAGAGAATCTCGGCGGAAATCTATGATGAGACGCGCAACGCTATTCGCGATCATCTGACCGATGTACGCACCCCTCCCAGCCTGCAGGAGCCTGCCGTCGCTGATTGCATGAAAAATAGATTCTGAAGCTCTGTTGTGTCTATGTCGAATACAGAAACGCAAAGACGGTCACCGTGCAAGATGTAAGAACCTTCACCCTCCTTGACCCCCCTTCCTTTTTTCCCACGTTCAAGCTGGCTCATTCTGGGTTTGTCTGCTAGGTCCTGCATGCTTTGCGCAGGATGGGTAGGACGCTGTACGGATTCGACCCCGCGATGGACGGCCTGCGCGCGGAGAAGGCTCGCCGTGACAAGCACGTTGCGCTTCGTCGCTGATGGAAGAGCGAGAAGCATGAGCTGAGAGCTGGGAGACGACGAGTGATATACCCGCATTGTTTGCATAACATATGACGTTCGAGAACACATTATGATAAGAATTGGCTGGAAATTGTAAGGGGGAGACGAGATACTTTGATCATGGTTGGAAGATACACTCGCTCAACTGTTTGCGTCGACAATGAGTCATATGAACCGGCTGAGCGCTCCTTCATCGATACTGGCATAGCAGGATACTGCCCCAAGGCATACAGAGTATAGATACAAATACAGATACAGTACAGCACAGTCACACACGCACGCCTACATACAATTATTCTTGATTTAGGAGAAGAGAAATTGCGACCTTAGTTGAGGCTATGCTGGGTATCATATAGTAGTATCCAAGACGAATTCATGCGCGCACATGTACAGACAAGTATCAAACCCATTTTTGATGGGGTTTATTTATTCTTCCTCCTCTTCATCGGCGACCACTCGCTTACGGCGGCACGCAGCGCCCTGTCGGCGCCTATCTCGACTTTGTGGAAGAAGCCGTGGAACATGCGGTGGAAGACGAGCCGGCTGTGCGCGTGGTCCCTGATGAAGCCGACCTCGGCGTCCCTGCCACAGCGCTCCCTGGTGATGCGAACAACCTCGTTGAGCAGCTCCCTGCCGACGCCGCGGCCGCGCGACTTGCGGCGGACAGCCCAGGCACGGATGAGCCCGCGACCGCCCTTGAACGAGAGGCTGCGCGCCGCGCCGCGGCGACGGTGGCCGTGACCGCCACCACCACCGGGGCCGCCGCCGGTGGGCACGAGCTTGGGGCTGAGGCGCAAGACGACAACGCCGAGGAGCTCATTGTCCCTGCCGCGCGCGCCGACCATGATGTCGCGGCCGGGCCCCTCCTCGTCGAGCCAGGCGGCGGGGTCGTCGCGGATGTCGCGCGCAAACGCCTTGTACGGAGCGGCGAGGCACCAGACGAGCAGGACGTAGAGCAAAACGGCGCCGTAGGTGCAGCAGGCGGTGACGCGGAAGTGGCCCGGGACGGCACGGCGGGCGTAGTAAATGACGGAGAGCAGCGTGGTGAGGGGCACGAGGCAGGTCGGGTGGGAGACGACGGTGACGGTGGCTGGGGTGCGCATTCCCGCGACGGTGTCGGCGAGGAGGTCGAGGCCCTCGCGCTGCTCGGGCTCGGTGCGGAGGACGTCGAGGGACAGCTCGGGGATGTCGTCGAGGGGCACGAGGTCAGCGCCGGGGGAGCTCGAGGTTGATTTTGAGAAGGAGGAGGTCGGCGTGGAGGATGTAAACTCGGTGATTTGGGAGGACGGGTCGACGGAGGCGTAGATAGGGTCGAGTTGAGGCGTGCTCGAAGGCGAGGCCGTCATGGAGGAGCTGAGGGCGAGGTTGGCTCGTAGAAAGGTGAAGAAGGCTACATAGGACGGGCCGTGTTAGTGGATGGATGTACGGACACGGGTCGGGTAAGTCGGCGAAGGCAAGGCTTTCGCCAGAAGGAAAAACGTACCGGCACTGCATTTGAGCCCTCGGACGACATTGATGCCGTCAACAGTTGAACTGACCTTGCATTCGCGAAGGTCGAGCTCCCGGACCCTTGGGGTCCCTCTGTCCTCCATGTTGGGCGAATACGGATGGTGGAGAATGGGGTAGAAGTAGATGGGAAACGGGGAAAGAAAAACGAAGAGGAAGCAAAAGAGCAATAGATATAAGATGGGGATATAAATAAACAAGTCAAGGTGATTATATGATTGTTGTTATTATCGACAGGGTATCAAGGTGAGGCGAGCGAGGCAAGGAGAGAAGAGTTTTGTCTGTTGGTAGCGATTCGAAACAAGGGTATCATGTACTGCAACAGTAGCAGTAGGGGACGGAACCATGCGGTTAAATCCCCGACAAGTTGTTGTGGTGTTGAATAGCAAGGGTATCGGGTTGCGTATGGGTAGTTGAAGCAACAAGAGAAATAAATAAAGGGGATAAAGAAAAAAAATTAAGAAGAAAAAATGCCGAGCTGAAGAGGAATGCTAATATGGGTTGGTTAGTTGGAGAGAAAAGAGGAAGAAAAAAATGTGGTTGTGGTTGGAGGGACGGAGGTACTTGGGTACTTGAGGCAAGCTCAAGCAAGCAAGGGCTGTTTTTTTCGTCCTTATTTTTTTCTTTAGCGCAGTCACAAGCCGGCCAAACGTTGAACGACCCCCCCCAAAACTGGGTAGCAACAGGGTCTCTTTTGTCTTGGGTGCGCGGCGAATGGGGTGGCAAGGGTGGCTGATTATGAAAGATTTGAAGGTGCGGATAGATGTGGTTGAAGGAAACGTAGGACAAGAAAAAAAAAGGAAAGAAAGAGTACGGATAGATGCAGGGATGCAAGGGCCAAAGGGCGGTTGTTTGCCCTGCTTGCGCTGCCTGGGAATCCCGTGTTAGTTGAAGGCAAAAAAAGGGATATCAAAAACAGTCAAGGCTTCGCTACTGAAAAAAGGGCAGCCAGAGACAACGGAAAGATGTGCGTCTTTTTCTTTTCTGTCGTCTTCTTCTTTCCTTGAAGTGGCGGGCTTGTTGCTCGGGCGTTGACCAACCAAGCAAGCCCTGCCTTTGGGCTTGACGATGCACACAGACAGAATTTACAGTGGCTTGCTTTTTCGTTGGGTCCTCCCTCGTTTCTTCTTCTGCCCTTTCCCAAACACGGAGAAAATTAAAGAGGAATGAAATTATAATACAAACTTGATGAAATCTTATTTGCTCACCAGGCTTGCCAATAATACCTACCCCCGGTGGCGTCAGCTTGGTGCTATCGGAGAGCTATCAGTGGATGACTTCAGTGGAGGTCTTGGGGATTGTTGGGCGTTGGATAACCCGTGATTGTGGAAATGATCGCTACGCCTCGCTTGCTGACGAGCATTAAAATTTGAGAAAGTCGAACTTCTAGACATCGTCTGCTGCAGTCTCGCATCACTCGAGTATACATGTACGGAGTAGTCTTAAATACAGAATACTAATATCATCCAAGTTGTGCAGTTGCCGGCCTGGAGCGGTGGCGTGGCCGCTCCCGCTTATCGTTGACTGATATCTGCAAGACGCAAACACGCACCACACCTTACAACCAACCACACATTGCATCCGTAATCCCTTCTCCCCATCTGCCGCTCGGAACTCCCTTCCACGCCATCCATCCATCTACCGATCGTCCATGATTACGTTGCAACATGACGGAAACCAGCTGCTGGCGTGCTTCCATGGAGCCCCTCTCACCACATTCCACCTCCCTTGGCCAGCCTCCGTCTGTGCTGATCAAACTCATCCCCAACGATCGCCGCTCACGCACGCACGAGACTCCTTACGAAGTATATACGGAGTATACGTTGCCTGTCCCTTGCTCCCATTTGCAACGGAATTCTCTCGAACAAAGCTGTCACGCCTACATGCTTGCCTCGACTTCCCGGCATCATGCTCGCAGGCCCTCGGGCCAAGTAGGAGGCTCAACCCTTCCATCAGACCACCAGGCGAGCTATCAAAGACGTCTTTATGCTTCAACGCTGCAGCCAACTAATGAGATAGCCCTCTCTAGCGCTGCTGGTCCGCCGCACCGGTCTGCATCCCCCCGCTATTTCTGCTGTCAAGGACGGGTGGTATCCGACATCAAGAGCTGACGCTATTAGCTTTCTCGCTATATTGACGCCACGGAAATTCAACAAAAAGCCATCTTAAGGTGTCTTCAACCTGCTCATCGAGACTTCCATGATCCCAAGTCGCGTCACCGGCCATTGTTACGCATCACTGCGGCCTCGACGGTACGAAACCAGCAAGCTCTGGCTCAGGCCACCTTCAACCGCTCATCCCCATGGGGCCCCCGACAACTCCAAGCTCGACTCTCTTCAGCGGTCAATGACATTCCCAAAGCTCCCACTGAGCCAACCCTTGACCCGCTACAGCCTCGCCTGGGTCCCCCTAGTTACTCGTTCAACACTGGCGTTCTAACATCAGACTATCGGCTCCAGCAAAATATAGCTTCCTTACTAGTGCCTCAAAAGCCGTCGATATTATTGGTAGCCTGCTCCGACTTGCAGTTGGTTGACCCGGCCACGTAGGTAGGGCGCATGGAGCCCAGACCCTTGCCTGGAAGCCACGACACGGCGCCACGTAAACGAAAAATTCATGCAGCGTCGCATCCGCCGCATCAAGCACGCGATCAAATCGTGCAGCTCTGCAGACCAATAACTCAGTCTGCTGGCACTGCCGCGGACAGGGCCGCTTGGCAGGCAACTATATGACTGGTACGGTATCTACTTGGAATAGACTGACTGCCTGGTAGTTACGGAGCCGAATGGCTCTTCGAGCATCACGAACGAGAGAAAACCCAAGTTTCACCAGGCTTTTAAAAAAGATATTACGAAACCTGACATTCTCTTTACTCGCTTCTTCAACTCGAGTCGTGAGCCGGAGCAGCGCCTCTGCAGTTTCAGCCTCGAACAGAGCAGTGCTCGGTGACGACGACTACAACGACATAGTCGATCCCTGCAGACCAAGACAGAAAACTAATGAGCCCTGGTGTGAAAAGCCTCCAGCCCACTCCAAGATGGCCTCTTCCCAAACCCAAACAATGCCCTGCTCCCGAGCTTGGCGTTTCAAACAACCCCTGCCGAGTCGTGAACCGCCCCTCGGGAGGTTTTTGCTTCTTTCGTGGAACAGAGTCATGTACATGCGAGATCCACCGCCACGACTAATACCATAAATTCGACGTCGGCTTGAAAGGTTGTCGTGGCACGGCCGCCGGCGACCTCGACGCCTCAGCTGATAGTCTCGGCGAGGGGGGCTTTGAACAGGTGAGGCGGCGCGGGCAGACTAAGATTAGCAGTTGCCCAATCACCTTGGCGGCAACGTCTTTGCCCAACGGAAGGGACGGCAGTGACTTTGAGCAACCCCGCGACCGTGATAGCGTTCCCCAGACTTCTCTTGCGTGGCTTTCCGTCGCGCAACTTCTGAGCGATTAGTTAGTGGCACATTGTAAAGCCTACACTCTATCGATTCGTGATCCACGAGGAAACATGGAACCCTGCCACGTTTCTAAATGATTGATTCTTCAGCCGCCCCTCATTTATGCGAGATTGAATCATTGCAAAGTGTAGAACCTTTGGATGATCTGATGTGAGTGCACATGATACGCCTCATCCGTGTTGCATCGCGTCACCTTGCATCGGGGGGTCTTTGACTACCTTCTCGCTACCCCCACTGAATGGGCTCATCTTCCTTGATCCTGAAACATAACATTGTTCTGAATTCCAGAGGCTGTCTTCTCTTTAGGAAAAAGATGCACGAATGACAATTCAAAACCCTTGATCACCGTCCCGATCGGCGAGGCGGGGTAAAGCTTAGCGTTTGCGAGTATGAGGCACAGCGCAGCTTGGATGCCTCGCCCCGTTCCTTTCCCTGCCTCAGACGGTGGGGAGAGACTCTTGTTTTGTCTGCTGCGGCGGAAATTGTCGCACTGCTTCTAGTCATCTCAACAGACCTGGCTCGTCTTCTGACTGGGCGCGCCTCTCGTATTGGCTAGTCGCGGGCCGACTCCTACAATGGTGGCCGACTGAGACGCCTACGGTCAAGGCGGTCAGGTTCGGATATGCCCCGACAGACGGCATAATAAATGCTATGCATGGCTGTGACTTTGAGACACGAGAGTCTGATGTTTGCAAATATTGCCCCGCCCCTAGGTCTGCCCTCTCAGCACGGGCATGGATGCGCCATGTCATTATGATAGTTCGTCTTTCTGACGTCGGCTCGCGGGCGTGGAGAGGGGGCGATCGCCCTCACCACTTGTCGAGAAGAGCGCGTCTATTCACGGCCTGCTAGACGAGGGCTGTGATATCTCTACTGGAAATTGGCCAAATGTGCTTCGCGATAGCGAGGCTCTAAGCATGCGCACCCTACCAGTATGCTTCACAGCTCATACCCAGGGGTCGTCGCAACCGGGGCTCCCTCGAAACACCCAGTCTCATATGTCTTGCCAGAATGCTTCAAGCCGGTCGGCACTGATTTGAGTTATGAGAAGCTTCAGTGTGTGATTTTCCCAACAATTGTCACTTATGCTTCTAGTAGCCAGCCACGTATCGGTCTGGACCAATTAGCAATGTAACTTTCACCCGCACCCTGGCCGGCGAGAAAAAGGACTGTCTTTAAAATATGCTATTGCGTTCAGCTGTCGAACGTCTTGGGCGAAAAATTCCGTGCTACCTGGGGGCAATGTTTTTCCAGACAGACACTCCTGTTTGGCAGGTGTTTGGGGTGGGGTATCGACTGCCTATGATGACGGCTTGCATATGATTTTTTTTTTTTTAATTTCGAGAGAGATTTTTCAACGTCTCGGTTCTCATCCCCTCTCGCCAGCCGCTGCCATCGATCCTCATCGATTGACGCGCCTGTCTGCCCGGCCTCATCGTCATCATGGCACACCAGCACATTACCCAGAGCAACATCCACTTCAAGTGGTCGCGCAAGCTCGCCCCGGCCCTCACCGTGGCGTCGGGCGCCGAGGTCACCTTTGACCTGCGCGACGGCGGCAACAACCAGATCACGCCCGAAAACCAGGCCACGATCCTAGACCACCTCGACTTTGGCACCATGGACCCGGGCTTCGGTCCCGTCGCCGTCGAGGGTGCTGAGCCCGGCGACGTGCTGCGCATCGACGTCCTCGAGCTGCAGCCTGGCGCGTACGGCTGGACGGCCATCCTCAACGACTTTGGCCTGCTGAGCGACGAGTTCCCCGAGCCGGCGCTCAAGATCTGGGACCTGAGCGACGCGGCCACCACGGGCTACGCCGAGTTCAAGAAGGGCATCCGCGTGCCCGTGCGGCCCTTCCTGGGCGTCATGGGCCTCGCGCCGGCCACGGACGAGGAGCTGCCGACCGTGCCGCCGTACGACTGGGGCGGTAACGTCGACTGCAAGCACCTGACGCGGGGCTCCGCGCTGCTACTACCGGTGCAGACGGCCGGCGCGCTGTTCAGCTGCGGTGACGGCCACGCGGCCCAGGGCGACGGCGAGGTGTGCGGCACCGCCATCGAGACGCCGATGCGCGCCCGCCTCCGCTTCACGCTGGAGAAGGGCAAGCCGTGGGTGCGCTCGCCGCACCTGATCACGCCGCCGGGCGAGCAGCCGTACGCGGATCGGGGGCAAGAGTACGCCGTCATGGGCATCGACGCGGACCTGCGCGAGGCGACGCGCAAGGCGGTGCGCTCGGCCATCGAGTGGCTCAGCGCGGAGAAGGGCCTGGAGAGGTCCGAGGCGTACATGTTGTGCTCGGTGGTCGGCGACCTGAAGATTGCTCAGACCGTGGACATGCCGCACTACGGTGTCGTCTGCTCGATCCCGCTCGGCATCTTTGTTGATGAGTGAATGAGTGACGACTTGATGATGACGATGGATATCAGGGGACGCGGTCAAGGTTTGCAAGTGCTATGAGCAAAGCCTTTAGAACAGCACGCAATAAAAATGTAATCTTTAGTTCAGATGTTCCTCTTACATTCCACTCTCTAGCAGCAGAGCCTAAACTGTCAACGTAAAAGGAACAGCATGCCGGGAAAATGCTTAAATGCTCATTGCTCGAGTAACTCGATTAACAGCAAAATGTATCGCAACTATACCTCAATATACTACGAGAGACATGTTAGCCCCTAATCACTTCCTCTTCATCTGTTGAGTCACTCCACGCCTTCTAGTCTACATCTCGCAACGGCTTACGCCTTATACGGCCCCGCCGCAAAACGGCCCCGCCATAAACCCATAAACCGGCTCAATCCAGTCATCCGTCCGTTGTAAAAGCCGATCCGGCCCCCTCCCTCCCCGTCAAATCGACCATACGTCTATCCTTCTCTTCTTAACGATGAAAATCACAGCGGTAAGTTCATCTGCTGCAAACCTCCCCTCTCTCCTTCCACCGTGCTGACCGCCATCCACCGGGCCATCACAGCTCTACGTCTACCCCGTCAAGGCCCTCCGCGGCATCAGTCTCGACGCCGCCGAGCTCGGCGGCCAGGGGTTGCGCCATGACCGCACCTTTATGCTCTGCCGCTTCGGTGCCGACCGTGCGCTGATCCCGATGCAAATGTCCGAGCACGCCGACTGCGCCCTCTTCCACCAAGAGATGGTCGACGGCCCCCGCGGCCGCACCGTCCGCGTCCGGTACGGCCGGCCGGCGGAGCCCGTGGCGCCGCACCACGAGCTCCAGGACGCGGTGCTCGAGTTCTCGGCGGAGCCCGAGACGGACGGCCTCGAGCGCGCCGAGGTGAACCTCCACCAGAGCCTCGTGCACGCGTACCGCGTGGGGAGCGAGTGCGACGACTGGTTCGCGGCGTGCTTCGGGTTCGAGGTGACGCTCCTGTACATTGGCCGAGAGCGCCGTCCGGTCCTCGGAACGTTCTCCCCGCGCAACCCACCAGTGGCCGAGGAGGCGCCGCAAACGGGGGGCGGCTGGTTGCCGTACCTCTCCGGCTTCGTCCCCGGGCTGACGAAGCCGGCGGCGGTGCGGGATGAGCCGGACTGGCTTACGTTTAGCGACATGGCGCCGCTGCTGCTCACCACCGAGGCGTCGCTGCGCAACGTGCGCGCGCGCTTCGCGAGCGGCGACGAGCAGGCCGCTGTCGACATGTGCAAGTTCCGACCCAACATCGTGGTCGACGGCGGCGACGACGACGACGACGCGTGGGACGAGGACTTTTGGGCGGCGCTGTCGGTCAACGGCGCGCCGGCGCTGCTGCTCACCAAGCTCTGCAACCGCTGCACCTCGCTCAACGTCGACTACGCGACGGGTCGGTTTAGCGGCGGCCTCCTCAAGGCGCTGATGCGCGACCGCCGCGTCGACGAGGGCTGGAGATACGCGCCTGTCTTTGGCCGCTACGGCTTCCTGGACCACGGCGTGGCGGCGCCGCTGCGGGTGGCCGTCGGGGACGAGGTGGCGGTGACGATGCGCGCCGAGGAGCGGCCGCGCTGGGACTGGCCGATGCGGCCGAAGCCCGGGGTTGCCAGGTACTACCGCTATGCTTGAAGGGTCTAGTCTCTTGAGGGGGAATTCCTGCGAGCCTGTAGACGATGGACGGGGATGTTTGAGAAGAGGTTAGTTTGATTGATCATGTTTTGAAAGCGTTGCTTGGCGTTTTTGCTCTTGTCGTTCAACACTCGACAAGATGGAAAGAGGAAAAAAGAGGCTGCATGCTTTGTGCTGTGCAACGAGATTTAAAATACTCACGCGATATACCAAATCTGTTACTTGTTTCCCACCATGGCCATGGCCCTCGTGACAAGGTGTCTCTACGTCGCTACTTACTCTTATTGCTGAACGCCGCGATTTATCACAGACCACGACACTGTCCCACGCAAGCTTGTCTGAAGCGTGAACAAACCTCCTTTCTACCTGCGTCAACTTTCAACGCCGCGAGAAACTCCGAGAAAAGACTCGACAGGGGAGCGCCGTCCATGACGCAGGGAAAACAGCAGAAGCACCGTTTGTCATGTACAATTTTCCCGATCGAGCACGTTGACGTGCGTGCGGTGGTTATCGTCGTTGCCTGCTCGTAGGACCCTTCTAGAAGTGTTCTCTGCAGGAGTAAGCAGGCAGGAACGGCTTCCAATAGGCCGGCGCTGGTGGGTGTTGGAACCAGGGACGGCGAAGCAGACCACGTCGCAACAATCGCCGAGTTGAGACGTGAAGACGGGTGCGACGGAGGGGACATTACTAGGACAAACCACAGGTCACTCGCAATGCCTTCTAGGAAGGAAGCTCTGCTAACGTGCTTATTGGAGTGACTGAGTGCGGTGGGAGTCAGGCAAACAATGCGTTCTGAACCCGTCAAGCACTTTGTATCACCCATAGCCCCGCCCTCCATTGTAATTCCTTCTAGAAGACTTGCTCGAGGGCAGTGAGGGGTAGGTAAAGAGCCGACTGTCTCAGATTCCACCCAAGTCATCCCTGTAGCAGCCTGGTTGTGCCACAGGCTGTGCAACATGCCAGTGAAGAGGTGTACCCGAGCCATGTCAGTAAACAGAAAGAAATGAGTCGTAGAAGTAAAAGGCAAAGGAATAAGTAGAATGACTAAAAAAATCGATTGCGTTGGGTTGAGCTAAGCAGCTCATAATAACAAGCGACTGTTTGAATTGCCAGCAAGTTAATGCTATGCAGCTCGTCTATTCTCTATGTGAAACACCAATGCCCGCGAGGGTCAAAAGCAGCACCAGCTAATCTATATATCAAAAAGAAAAACAAAAACGCCCATCTCAAAAACTCAATCAATATACGCAAGCCAATCATTCCAATAACAAAGCTTAGAACTTGGCCCAGTTTGTCCGGCGGAGAGCAAGTACTGGGGGGCATGATGCTCTCCAAGCACATGGGCATTGAGAGGCAGCAAAGGGCGCAAAATCCCAAGACTTTGAACGAGCGCAAGAGAATACGTGATTAAATGCACCTCATCTTTGTACAGGCTCGCCAATGGGTTGGCCGTAACGTTTGGACCGAGGCCGGCGTCTCAGGCGGCGTCGGTGCACATTCGGCAGAGATGAAGCTTGCAGTATGCGCACTCGTAGATCATGTGGCTGGGCCCGGAGCGGCAGAAATAGCAAATCCACTGCATCAATGTACTGTCTGATTTGATCAGAGTGAAGGAGTGCACGCAAGAGACAGACATGTTGTTGAAGGCTGGTCTCTGTCGGGTTGCAACGTGGATAGGCGCGGGGGGTTCTGAGTAGAGAGACAAGCGATGCCGAGGGGGCGCAGGTAGTAAGAAAGTGTGGCAGATGAATTGAAACACCGACTGATCTTGGAACAAATGGGCTGGCTGCGCTTGCCCTTTATACCCGGCTCAACGCTCGGGAATGAGGTTGCGTGGGAGGATGGTAGCCACGTCGTTTGTAAGAAGGCGACGAAGAAGGAAGTCGTGAAGGATGCGTGGGCCAGACAATCAGATATGACCAAGGTGAAACAAGCCTGAAATAGAGTAAACAAATTGACAGGGTTTCCGCAAGAGCTGGCCGTGGCGCAACAAGGCTCGTAAGAAACAGTGACGTAGGTAGGCTGCAAGCTGCGAGAAGAGTGCGTCACGAAGTTTGGCTAGATGTGAAGTAGGCAACCGTTCTTGTAATACGGTCTTGATCGTAGAAACCCAGGTGAAGCGGAGGCGTGCAGGCAATGGTTCAAGGGGTAGCGGAGAGGACAGATGCAAGTGACCAGATCAGGAAGTCGAGTTAATTGTGCGAGTATAGGTCTGACCCGTAAACGACTGGTCCGGGCTGGAGGGAACTTGTAACTATGGGTTTGGTCTGGCCAAGCCAAGGCATCAAGGGGAGGAGCTGAAGCAGGCGAGACCAGCCAGCCTTGCCTTGAATGGGGGAGAACTGAGACGGACGGCGATGTGCAGAATGACTGGGCCAAGTGAAAGGATATCGCAAAGAGGCCGCAAGCCACCCACGGTCCCGGGAACGTGGCTCTGGGTGGGTTGCAGGAGAGCTACCTGTGTGCTAGTGGGAGTTGGCGGCTTGCTTGAGCTGGTTTCCTGGCTGGGTCGGTGTGCCTGGGACATGGCCTTGCAGGTGTGGGTTGAAACTTGAGGCATGCTGGGCATCCCGGGGCCATAGAAACTCTGTTCTTGCTGGGGGGACGTTTAGGTCGTAATACGGATACTGGGCGTTAGCTTGTTGACCGCGGAGCCGTCGCTCAGCGGCGCTGAAGCTATGTTTGGCCATCCATATCCATCCTTGCAACGGCCCACAGTGGACTTAAAAAGGCTATCGACCGCTGCCGCCGGTGTGTGCGTCTTGGCTTTGGCTGATGATGGCGTCCGTCAGACTCTTGAGGACGACGCCGGCGCGGACCAATAGACATGACGAACGGGTGTGGCGAGCTGGCTGATGTGATATCTGAGGCGCGGATGCTGTTCGAAGGTTAGCCCTGGAGGCGAGGCGAGCGCCATTGTCAGCTGCCAGACAGCTCCGGCAGGCTGGTTGAGCACGGGGCTTGGGAAAGGTGATGATGGATCCGTGCAATCCGTGCTGTCCTGTTGAGAGCGAAGGAAGGGGAGGGGGAAGAAGGAGAGAAGAGAGGCAGGCCGGCGTTGCCCCTCCGAGTGGACGAACGAGGGACCCTGGCTGCAAGGTACCTGGGCCATATTAGCCAGGTGCTTGAGGTACCTGCCGAGGGTGGCTGCGAACGTCTGCGAGCCCCTGCACTGCAGAAGCAGACGAGCAGGGTCTGTTTGCCATGTGCTGGGACAAGAAGACCAGGCACGGCAGGTACCGGTAGGTGCGGCGGGTACGGACCTGACAGGGGCTGCAGTGCTGGCAGTTGCCAGCCCCCATGCCGCCAGCTGCCAGCACGTCCCGCAATGCTGACGGGCCGCCAGTTCTTCTCATTTGTTTGTCTTCACAGGTTAGGTCTATGTATGTACATCGCTTGCATTATCCTTCTGCATCATCATCTTCGTCATCTCCAAAACAAGATTGCAACAAGCGAAATCACGCGACAGAGCCTTGCAGCGTGCGGATACACATGCATACTTTATGCCATCTCGCTCACCCGCGTTTCTTTCTGTGCACGGCAAGCAAGTTGCTCGCTCCTCATTGGCTACCCGTCTTGCCATAAGGACAAACAGGGCAAATTCAACGACTTGACCACTGAGACAAGTTTCCTAAACGGTTTTCTTCTGCAGGCGCCTCGAGTTACATCATCTTCCGCCTGACCCTGTGCAATCATCCCGGCTCCAGCGCCGTCGCTTCCGAGGCCACGTCGTACACCGCCCGCGCGCTCCCTGGCACTACCCAAGTTTTCGTACGTACATGCATAGGTTGATAGGCTGCGCCAGGGCCAACTCCACACCGTCCCATCATCCTGGCAAGGCGAATCTTCTTCAGCCTGTTCCATGAGTCTTCTTCATTGCGGATACCAGTACGGATACATCGAACGGAACATTGCCGCCGTCCCTTGCCTGCCACGGTCCTGCGCGGTGCGGACCGGGCCATTGGACCTGGGCGCCGGGAGCTTTTCTGTCGCCATGCGCGGCTCAAGCGGCATCTTCACCTTGGTCACCCTTGTGAAGAACAGCCTCCCCAAGTTTCTCGGCTCGTTGTCCATCCAGCTTTGCCAATAACCGGACGAACGCGCGTCAGATCGACCACAAGCCAGCCCTAGGTACTCAGCTCACAGTTGCCTGCCACGTCGGCTGCAGATTTCTCCGCCCGCCTCCCTGCCAAGTGTGAGCTTTCGATCTTTTTACCATTTTTTATTTACCGATGGCGCCTACAACAAACCTCGGCAGTATTCTTTGTCCTATTGGGCTGGAAACCCTGCGACATAACGCCACTGCATAATGGGGAAATCATAAGAAACGGTGTCAGCATGCAACAATCACTAGGTCCTTCATCGACAACAAGGTCTCAGCTAGCCCTATTACTGTCAGCAATGCACGACAATGCGGCTCCAGGAGACGACAGTTGCACATGTTCTAACTAGCCGTTCCGTGGCCTGCTTCAAGGTAATGCAACCAGGCTACTCATTGTCTCGCCGTACTTCCTTCAATACACGCTTGTGACTTGCATCACATGCAAGCCGTAGTGGGCCAACGCACTGTGTTGATTAGGTGCTCTGACTGTCTGCAGAATAGACAGTGTCTCACTCGGCAATGCTTCCTAGACCTATCGAAGAGAGCAACTGTACCTATCGCATCTCTGGTTGAGAAGTATCAGTCACCGAACTTTGAGGGTGTCTGTCTGCATGCGTGTGGCAAGATGCCCCAATCCAATGGCTCATAGCCTGCTGTCAAAGCCTCTGATACTTCAGCCTTGTCTTTAATTAGCACATGCTCCTTTGAGTTGACAAGGTCTACTGGTACGGAAGTAACCTGACAAGGAAATCCGCCGACAGGGGCTACTATTTTTCTTTAGTCAATTCTTCCTGGTAGGCCAGCTGACTGGTCGAGGTGAGTCTTGGCTGCAAGTTGCTGCCCGAAGATGGGATGTCATGTTTGTCTGAAACAGCCGCTGGGGAGGTGAGTCAATTGCCTTGGGGGAAAGGGGAGCCAAGACTCAGGCGACAGAAAAGGGTAACATGAAAAAGCCCAGGCAGTTCAACAACATGATTCCATTCTCACACCGGCCCACATAGAATCACAGGGCAAATAAGCCACAATGGCGGGATGCCACAACGAAAAGGAACCCTCGGGGCAGAATTCTCAGCCAAGGCGAAAGGATTGGAGGCCGCCCATCGCACGGGTGGCTGCTTCAAAGGGGAGGGATTCTTTCAGCTCCTGATTGCGAAGCAGGGGTGCGAGTGCAGCCCAACCGCCTGGTCAAATACGAGGACCATGGATGCGTATTTCGATTGGTGTTTGCGAATGGCAATCGTATATGGAGGTAATGCACTAAAAAATGCCGGGGTGAGCTTGGAATTTGTGCTCTACTAGCCATTGCCAAAGTTACGACGCATAGGATGACAAGTCCCGATGGTCCTGGGAGATGTCGAACCTGGCAGTATTCAGGAAGCATAGGCATGACACCTCCCCATGAATATTGTACTGTGCTCTTTGTTTTCTATTGTACACTATGTTATGGCATTATCTCGATGCGTTGTCTGCATTGCCAATGGATATCCATAACTGTATTGCACGCTCACCTTGGGCGTTGCGGGTTTGATGCTTTTTAAAAATTCCGTCTCTTTCCTCTAGCATAGACCAGCTCTTCCTCAAGAGGGGCGTTTGAAGGGATGCGCCTCCGTGTTGAATACGTATTCGTCGAGGCTGATGACATCCGGGGGAGAAAAGATGAGATAGAAGTATTTCAGCGTCTCCGCCGTCCAGAAGCTCTGCAGGGAACAATGTCGTTAGCACATCATTATCCAGCCAGCACCAAGCTGCAAAACACCATAAAGTGGCGTTTCTATTTCCCCATGTCCTGTTCAAAAAAACCGGGGGTTGGAAATACTCTTACACTTACCTCCATGGAGTCCAGCTTGTTCGTCTCCTGCTCGGCGCGGACGTCGGCGATGGCAGAGTTGGCGTACTGTGTGGTGGTGGAGCGCATGATGGCCTCGAACATCTGCCAGGCGAGGTCCTGCAGGTCGGCGCGGGCGGTGACGCGGTAGAGCACGAAGAGGCTCTCGATGGCCTCGGGGCGGAGCAGGTAGCGCGGGTCCCAGGCGTTGACGAAGCCCCGCGGCAGGACCTCGTCCCCCTGCTTGGCCCAGGCGCGCTCGTCCCAGGCGCACAGGTCGCGGCGCTCGCAGGGCATCATGGTGAAGATCTCGGGCATGACGCCGGTGGGGAAGGCGGCGTAGGCGAGGGCGCAGCCGCGGGCGAGCTTCTCGCCGACGGCGACCTGGGTGTCGTTGGTGAAGAGGCGACCGCCGAGGGCGAACATGCCGCCGGCGAAGCAGGTGAGGTGCTGGCTGCGGGGCACGAGGCGAGCGGCGCCGGTGGCCTGGTAGTCGCCGGCGAAGAGCACGTCCTCGCCGCCGGGCAGCATCGGGCGGAAGACGAGGTTGGGCTCGGCGGCGTCCATGGCGACGCGGAAGAGCCGCTCGTAGGTGTCGTCGAGGCCGCCGAGCAGGGCGTGCATCTTGGGCAGGTACTCGTAGAGCGAGTCGGCGAGCGCGCCGAGGGTGAACTGGCTGTCGCGGGCCTCCTCGTGCTGGAAGTCGAGCACGGTCGGCCACATGCCCGGCAGCAGGGTGTCGTTCTGCACGCGCTCGAGGAAGCGCGTGACGCGGTCGGTGGCGTCGTAGAACTTGGGGTCGCCGGTGAGCTGCGACAGGCGGGTGAACTCCATGCACAGGGAGGCGGGCGAGGCGGACGGGTCGGCGGTGCCGGCGAGGAGCTCGCCGGCGGCGGCCTCGCGAAAGTTGAGCCAGAAGCCGGGCAGGCGGTTCGGGGTATCGAAGCCGGCGTAGAGCATGTTGCCGAGCTCGACGGCCTTGTCGAGCAGGCGCTTGTCGCCGCTGAGGTCGTAGGCGCTCAGCAGGCCGCCGAGGTGGCGGATGGTGGTCTCGAAGATGTTGATGGCGGTCGAGTCGGTGTGGCCCCAGTCGAGGTGGGTGACGGCCTCGGCGGCGTGGGCGAACTCGGCGTCGAAGCCCATGATCCAGAGGGTGTCGAGGGAGTCGACGAGAGTGGCGGCCCAGCCGCCAAAGGTGTCCTTGCCGCGGCCGGAGACGGGGGTGACCTCGTCCTGCATCCAGGCGTACTTGCGGTAGGCGCCGAAGCTGCGCTCAAAGGTCCTGCGCACGGCCTGACGGCGGCGCTCGGTCTCGGCGGTCTGGGCGAAGTCGGCGTCGGCGGCCTGGACGCGGGGCATGCGGCGCGGGGTGCCGGTCGGCAGCGGCTTGATGGAGGCGGGCGGATGGAACTGCTTCGGGTGGACGGGGTCGAAGCCCTCGAAGACGCGGGGCCGCTGGGGTATGACGCGACTGGCGACGTAGCCGCCGCCGTGGGAGGGCAGCAGGCGGATGACGAGGAGGACGAGGAGGGCGGCCCCGGTCAGCACCAGCAGGCGCGACGCCCGTCTCGGGAAGGGCATGGCTGTCCGGGCCGGATGGGCGGGCTCGGTTCACTGGCGAGGAGGGAGAACCACCCCGGGGAAGGCGATGCGAAGCCGGCAGGCCAATTGGGGAAGGGCGATGGCCGAAGCTGGTCAGAGTCGCGGTCGAGAGGTGGATGCAGCGGAATGTGGCACCATTGGACGGGAAATGCGCGGAGCGGTGCCTGGATGTACAAATGGATCTTGATGGTGGCAGAGGACGCCTTTGCTGGTCATCGTGGGATCGTGGGCCCAGGCGCGGAGGGGCCAGGCTGTTCGAATCAGGGCACGCGACTTAAGCAGGCTCTGGAGAGTGGCTGGCGCGAAAGGTGGAGGACCCCTAGTGGCGGCCATGGTTGGGGAAGTTTTAGCGAACTTTAGCGGGTTGAGCTGCTGACGGTCGGGGGTTGCAGAGCTGTTTTTGGGCTTGGTGCCTGAGCTCTCAGGGGATGAAGGCGCTGAAGGCGGAAGAGCAGGGGGAGGTGCTTGTTGACTGTAAGACACAGGCCAGCACAGGTCAGGCCGGGACAAACAGGGTGAAAAATTGAAACGGAAAAACAAAGCACGAGGTTATCGAAGAACAAGCTAAAGGAAAGAAAAGTAAGAGTTGCACCAATTCCTGTTGACAATGGCCTCATCCGGTTTCTTGTATTTCCCGCAGGGCTGTCTCTGCGTCGGCACAGCCCTGCCAGGCTGGGCAACGCACCCGGCACCCGTTGGGCTCGATTATTATAGTGGGTTTCTAGCGATCGACACCGCTGTGACTTTTCCGGCGCGGCCTTCCACCAGCTTTCCTAAACGGGAAAGGTTTTCCGCACCACAAGAGGCTTGTGGAGGCTATACAGTTTCAGAGATGGTGCGGCAATGCGGCAGCGGCAAAGGGGGCTTATTAGAAATGGAAGGGCATCGGGTTTCGATGGAGGCGTCCGGGATTGACACAGGTCAGAACGCGACGAGGCGAAAAAAAAAAAAAAAGAATATGCTGCGCGTGTTTGCTTGTCTTGCTTGACCCTTTGACTGTGACGCTGGTAGGCACGGCCGGAAACGGTTGGCTAGCAACGTTGAGCTGCCTGTGTTGGTAACTCTCACTTCTGTGACGAGATGGTAAATACATACATGGCTTGTTAGTCTCTTAGTTTCTCATAATAACCTCATCCCGCCGCAGCCTCTCAAGTCGTCCGCAATCTGACAGCGCCATGCGTCATCATGTCAGACTATAGTCGTTCCCGCCTCCGATCCAGAGCACCCTCGACGAACCATTGCCTATCGCGAATAAGAAATGAGCCCATGTACATAAGTTTCTCAGTCTATTTATGTAAAAGATGCTGCCACCTCGCGGCGCCGTAAGACAAATGTCCCTGCCTCGTTGTAAAGTTTGTTGCCGCCAAACTCCACCACCACCAACCAGCCAGTCTTACCAGAGACTATATAGAGAAAGCAAGGACGAAATCGAGTTAAAAAAGGTCCCAATCTCACTGCCGACAACTAGAGAGTGAGCAAGAAACACTCTGGCTTTCTTGTCCCCCTCCTTCATTCCATCCTCCCTCTCTCTACATCCCTCATCATGGCGCTCACCACCATACTCATCGGCCTCGTCGTCGTCACCTTTGTGCTTCGACGGGTGATGGAGTCCTTGCGCCACGCCAAGAATGCCCGCGAGATGGGCTGCAAGCCACCCCCGCTGGCCCCCATCAAGGATCCCCTCGGCATCCTGTCTCTGTTCGAGATGATCCAGGCCGACAAGGAAAAGCGAGTCCCGGCCCTGACCGAGGAGCGCGTTAACAAGATGCGCGAGGCCAATGGCGGGAACTACGTCACCACGATGCGGCTGCGGACCGGAGCCGTCGAGAACATCCTGACCATCGACCCCAAGAACATCCAGGCCATCCTGGCCACGCAGTTCAAGGACTTTTGCGTCGGCGCTCAGCGCGAGACGTGTATGGGACCTCTTCTCGGTGCCGGCATTGTGAGTTGCTGCTGCCCCGGAGCATGATGGCCGCTTCAACTAGACAACCTCATTCTGACCGTGCACTTTACGTGTATATAGTTCACCACCGATGGCCCTGCCTGGTCGCACTCGCGCGCCATGCTCCGCCCGCAGTTCACGCGCGACCAGATCAGTGACCTCAGCCTGGAGGAGGTGCACGTGCAAAACGCCTTGAACGTGATGCCGCCCGTCAACGACCAGGGCTGGACCGAGGTGGACATCCAGACCATCTTCTTCCGTCTTACCCTCGACTCGGCCACGGAGCTGCTCTTTGGCGAGTCGTGCAAGTCGCAGCTCGTCGGCCTCGCCGCCGGCAACATCACCGACGCCGAGTTCTCGGCCCGCGGCACCGACTTTGGCACCAACTTTGACCGCGGCCAGTGGTACCTGTCGCAGCGCGTGCGCACGCCCTTCCTCAAGTTCCTGTACAACGGCGATGAGTTCAAGAACTGCTGCCGGGAGGTGCACCGCTTCGTCGACCAGTGCGTCGAGCGTGCGCTGAAGGAGACGAGCGGCGGCAAGAAGCAAAAGGTGGACGCCAAGGGTAACCCGCTCGAGGGCGAGCCGTACGTCTTCCTGCACGCCATGGCCGCCGAGACGCAGGACCCCTTGGAGCTGCGCGCCCAGCTGCTCAACGTGCTTCTCGCCGGCCGCGACACCACCGCCTCGCTGCTGTCCTGGACCGTGATGCTGCTCGCTCGCCACCCGGACGTCTTCCGGCGCCTCCGCCGCGACGTGCTCGAGGCCTTTGGCGACTACGAGAACCCGCGCAACCTGACCTTTGCCAACCTCAAGGCGTGCACGTACCTGCAGCGCGTCATGACCGAGGTGCTGCGGCTGTTCCCGCCGCTGCCGATGAACGCGCGGTACGCCACCGTCGACACGAGCCTGCCGCGCGGCGGCGGGCCGGACGCGGAGAGCCCCGTGTACGTCCGCAAGGGCCAAGCGGTGCTGTACAACGCGCACATCCTGCACCGCCGCACCGACATCTGGGGACCGGACGCGGGCGAGTTCAACCCGGACCGCTGGGAGGGCCGCAAGGGTGGTTGGGAGTACCTCCCATTCAACGGCGGTCCGAGAATCTGCATCGGTCAGCAGTTCGCGCTCACTGAGGCCGGATACGTCCTCACCCGCCTCCTGCAGCGCTTCGACGGCATCGAGGAGGTTGGCCCCGGCGACAAGGTCTCCTGGGGCCTCACCCTGGTCAGCCAGCCTGGCGAGAGCGTCAGGGTTCGCCTTCACCAGGCCGTCTAAGTCGTGGTAGAGCTGCCTCGGATGGTTGATTCAATTGCTTAAAATTTATGACCACGGTTTCACTTGCACTCTTCTCAAAAACGGCACTCCTTATTTGTTTCATTTATGTATTGTTCTTGGTTCTTCTCAGAGATGGGTTGACTGTTTAGGTCTCATAGAATAGCGGATGAATTAAATGTACCACACTCATTCACAAGCTACTCGTGATCCCGCAAGCTACTAGTGAACCTGATGATTGACCACCAAATCGAGAAATTTACCCAAGTAGCGGTCAGATGCTTTCAAACTCAGCCTGTTGAACATGCATAATTACCCATTTGGGAAACGCTTGTCATGGTCTAATCAATGCGGAAGGCGTCAAGCAGATTCGGCAGCTTCGGAGCAGTGCTCTTCTAAGCACCAGGACCCGTTCAAGTACATGCAAAAATAAAACTGTGCATTATGCAGCTCGGAATGGCGAAGACCGGGCAAATCGATGGTGGTGCCGTGCACCGACTAGTTGGCCCAGATCAAAAATGCTAGTTCTCGACCGTGGTGCTCTGCCGAACCTGGTTGCCTAGTTGTTTAGGAAGTAGGGCCATCTATCTGCACAGGGTGGGTTGCTGACGTGGTAGAAGATTATGAAGAATATTTTAGTTTATTGTCAAGGATATAAAGCACAGTCTATCGAGTGTATAAAGGCAATCCGCAAGAAAATCAAAACTCCGCCGGCGCCGGCTCATGCTCATTATTTCCATTCCGTGTACATGTTGAAACAAACGAAAGACGAGATTCATCATCACTGCAAGCTGCCTCACAGAACCTGACCCTGAGGACCACCAGGCATGACGTAGCCGTGGTTGATCTTGTCCGTCGCCGCGGCAAGCTGCGAGTCGGACGGGCGGTTGACAATGGTCAGGTACAGGATGTTCTCCTTGATCGACCGCTCCGGGCCCATCTCGAGCTCCCTGCGCTTCGTCCGGAACTCGGCGAAGCGGGGCTGGTAGTCGCGGTCGATGTACTTGATCTGGCGCTCCGTCTCACGCGTGCTCTGCCTCTGCTGGTGGACCTGGTCGACGCGCTGTTGGTACTCCTCCCGCAGGCGCTCCTCCTCCTGGCCGAGGCTCTTGAGCTTCTTGAGGCGCCGGGTCTCGGGGTCCTGCGCGAGGGCGCCGCCGGAGATGAAGCCGAGCAGGCCGCCGTTGTTCATGGACGAGTTGGGGTCGAGGAACTTGTTGGAGAAGCCCTTGGTGAGGGGCGTGTTGAGGATGTCGCCCTGGTTCTCCGAGGCGTACTTGGCACGCGCGCGGCGGTCCAGGTAGTCGTTGAAGTTCTCAAAGGCGCTCTTGGCCTTTTGCTTGGTGGTGACGGGACCGGCGGCGGGCTTGTCGCTGACGGGGGAGACGTTGCCGTCGTTGGCGAGGTACTCCTTGTGCGCGCGGCGGTCGTCCATGTAGATGAGGGGCGCCACGGCCGAGGGCAGCGAGTTCATGCCGTCCGAGGTACCGGAGACGGGGTCCTTGAGCCAGTTCTTCTGGCCGTTGTTGCCGCCAAACCTGCTCATCAGACCGCCGCCGTTGTTGGCAGCAGCAGCCTTCTCGGCGAGCGCGGCCGGGTCCTGGCCGATCGGGTCGTACTTCATGATCATGCAAAAGAGGCCGCGCGGGCCAAACACCTCATTGTTGAACTTGTCGAGCGTCGAGTTGGTCTTGTGCTTGACGTAGCCCTTGTTGGCCACGTGGGCGCCCATCTGCACGGCCGTGGCGACGCAGGTGGTGATGATCTCGGGGGTGAAGCCGACGCCGAAGGAGACGACCTGGACGCCCGCGAGGAACTTGTTGCCCTGCATGGCCGTGTTGAACTCGTCGAGGAAGGACATGAAGGTGCGCTGGTCGATGCCGGCGGACTCGAGCATGGGCGCGTAGGCGGCCATGAAGCCGCGCTCCGGCGATCCGGGACGCTGTTGCGGGATGACCACGGGGAGGGAGAGGGGACCGGGCGCCATCTGGGGAGACTGCGATCGTCTGTTGTACTGCTGGAGCTGCTGGTTCTGGTTGTTGTATTGGTTGTTATATTGGTTGTCGTAGCCGTTGTCGTAGCCGCGAGGAGGGGGTCCCTGAGGGGGAGCGTAGTCGTCGTAGCGGCGTTGAGCGGGAGGAGCACCCCGAGGAGGAGCAAAGTCGTAGTTGTCCTGAGGGCTGTAGCGAGATCTCTCCTGGTAGCGGCGCTTCTCTTCGTAGTAGTCGTCACGCTCGTACGAGGACGGCTGGTGGCGAGAGTACTGAGGAGGGGGCTGGGAGTATTGAGGGGGAGCAGAGGACGTTTGCGCGTAGTAGGCAGACTTGGACATTTTGGCGGGCGTTTGTATGTTTGTATATATAATAGAGAGTAGCTGGTTAGACTGATGAGATCAGGCTGGGCCCGCTGTGGCGCTAATGAGATGGTGAGATGGTCAAGTAGCGGTGGTGGTGATGGCAGAGTGAAAGTAAGATGAGTGTTATCAAGCCGAGTTACTTGAGGAAGCTCGGGATGGAAGATGAAAGATGATGTTGTGATGGAAATTCTATTCTTTGGGACATGGAGGGGGAAGCGATCTGTTTATATGGAGGTGGACGTGAAATGGGCATCACACAGCCTTGTGAGCGCGATTTGGGAGTTGAACCGGGATTCAGGAAACCTTGCGTCACCATGGGAGAAGTGTGGTGTGGGTGTCCCACCCTAGGCGATGCGATTGTGGCAGTCGCAGGGTCCAGGAGAGGACCGGGTTTGGGATAGGAATAGTGCATATCAACTGAGACAGACAAAAGGAGGAATCTCAAAGGCTGCAGTGTCCCGTGTCCCTCCCGGATGGCGTCTGCCGGAGCTGTCACCGTGGATGCCCCTTGCGGCGACCGGGCGCTAGTCCTAATACGGCATGCTCGATGTCCGCCGATGTGATTCCCGGCCGCCCGGACCCAATTGCCTAATTAGGCAACCTCTGTGCGCGAATCCCGCTCCGAGCAAGCCTCTCCGAGCAACCGTTTCCCTTTTCCTTTCCTACCCATCGCCGCTCGTCCTGTCAGCTTGACCCGTGCAGGACCAAGCAAGCCCAGGCCGGCCGCAAAACTCTGGGGACAAACCATCACCAGCTTGCTTATTGTAGCAAGAGATGGGCTCACTTAGTACTTGATGCGGTAATACTGAAACTGACGGATGCTAGACGATGTAAGAGGCAGAAAAAGATAAATACATCTGACGATCCAGGGTTTTGAAATTTTGAATCATCATCAACAATCACAGCTTTTGCTTCAGCAGCACCAACGGCACCCAAATTCTACTCTTTAATTCTATAATCCACCACCGACCAAGAAGTCCTTCACAATGGCTGCTCCCGCCGAAAAGACCGTCCTTGACCTCAATGGCAACTGGATCATGGTAAGGCCACCGCACCACCCTACAACTCGCTAGTCCGCAACACTAGCGAAACTCACCTTTTATAACACGACTAACAACCTTCTTTTTCCAGAACGCCAAGCTGTCCGACTCCTCCGACGCCGTCCTCAAGGCGCAGGGCGTCAACTGGCTGATGCGCAAGGTCATCACCATGGCCACCGTCACCCTCATCGTCACCCAGACCAAGGACGCCGCCGGCAACGTGCTGCTCGACATCGAGAACAAGCCCAGCGGCGGCATGCCCGGCGCCGTCGAGAAGCGCGTGCTCAACTGGGAGCCCGTCGAGCTCAACCACACCCTGTTCGGCAACATCCGCGGCCGCTCCCGCGTCGCCAAGCTGTCCGACCTCGAGAACGAGTGGCTCCGCGGCGGCTGGGAGGAGGGCGCGGAGGAGGTGCTGCACTTCCGCACGGAGCACATCGACTCCAAGGGCGTGGTCACCCAGCAGGTGCTCGGCTTCGTCCGCGTCGAGGGCGTGAGGTACCAGGCCCGCCGCGTGCTGGTAACCACTGAGGGTGCGCCCGACAAGAATGTCGAGATCACCATCATCTACGACTACCTTGGCACCGGCGAGGTCTCCCAGTAAAGGGGAACTTGGCTGGCGGAACCTTTTTTGTTTACTTCATGGCATAAAACACACCCGAGCCAATAGTTATGATATAGAGCGTTTTTCCTTTCCGATAGTCTTTGTCTCTTTTTTTTTTTTCTAGTTTAGTGCTTTAGAGCAGCTGTTACCTAGTTTGCCGTGCTCACCCGCGCACGGAATGAATGCTACAACAACTTACATACATACGCACATCACCCTTACTCTGCACACTCCGCTCTCGAATCCCGGTCCCACGCGATGACGCCAGCTCTTCCAGACCCTTGAATCCAGTCTCGATTCTAGCATCGATCGACTCCACTTGAACATGTCGTAAAGCAAGCCCAACAAGGCCTGGGCTGGGCGCGAGTCCCGACAAGGCAGTTTGCAGGTGCCTCGCACTAGCGGGAGCACTCCCGAATCCCGGTCCTGCATGACGATTTCTTTCTGGAATCCCTTGTCTTTCCCTAAGAAAGTGGATACGTGGTTACGAGTACTTATTTCTTTCGGCCCGCAGAGAGATAAGTTTGAGGCGATTTTGCTGCGTTGGAGACACGGAATGCCACCTGCTCAGCCACCAGCGTCGTCAACCACCAACACGATGCACGTAACAGGGTTGCACTCGACCGGTATTCGGTGAAGAGTTTTTTTTTTCACTCACCGCTATTAGTTCCAGATGGGGCAGGATTTATATAAGGTTAACCATCTGCATGTTGGGTTTCGACTGTTGAATGCATGGTACTGGCAACAAGTGGCTTCCCGGCTCTACTTGTCCAGTACAAGACCAACGAGCAACCAATACCAGACACATTGGAGAAAAATCAAATACTAGGACTCTCGTGTCGGTAAAGGACATACATTCCAACTTCTACTTGAACTTCTACTTGCACTTCTTCTTCTTCTTCTTCTTCTTCTTCTTCTCCCTTTTGTTTAATTACTTATAATATCTACCCGCTCCTCTGACCCCGATTCAGAGTCAGGCACCACAATCACAATTCAGGTGAGAATATATTGAGCCCTAATGATTTGTATTTTATACCATCATCTTATATAACAAAAAGGAAATAATGCATAAATGCCATGCAATCATGAAAGACAGAAATCTATGACGCTTTGAGACAAAAAGAAACAAAAAAAGCACAGAGAAAAGTGTTTTTTGGGAAGAGGCAGTTTATGCCTCATGGTGACAATCTGAGTAGAAGAGAACTTTCTTTGTAGAGTAGAGGGTGAAGTTGTTTACCGCTCAAGGAAGCCCATGTTCTTGCCTTTGGCATCTTGCAGGGACATCTTCATGGTGGAGAACTGGTATCTGAAGCCGGCAATCTTGGCCTTGCCAACCCAGACGTGGGCGGGGATCAAGGGCCGGTCAGTGTTCTTGTACTCGTCCAGCGAGTCAATCTTCTTGATCACCTCGCCAATGTCCATGCGGACGGAGCTGTAGTGAGAGTGCTTGCTAAAGGTGTTGTCGGTAGAGACGAGAGCGGACATGGCCAGATCCACGACGTCGTCCGAGAGACGGTCGGCGGGGATCAGGTCGTAGTAGCCGCGCCACGTGTCGGGGTTGGGCAGCTCAGGCATCTTGGCGGCAACGTCGACAAACTCCTGCAGGATGCTGTCGAGCTCCTCACCCTGCGCGGTGCGGCCCTCGGGAACGGGAAGCTGACGGTGGACGTGGACGGGGAGGCCAAGCTTGTCGGCGAAGCGCTGCAGGAACTGCTCACTCGCCCACTTGGAGGCGACGTAGCCGTTAGAGCCGTCGGTGGAGGGCTCGATGCCGGCATCCTCACTACCGGACATGAAGTGGAAGGGAACGACCTTGTTGGAGTCACGGAGGGCAGTGGCGGCCATCAGAGCAAGCTCCTTGGTGGACTGCACGTTGGGGGCGCGAACCATGTCGTAGGCACTCCAGAAGGAACGGTTGGCACCACTGTGCACAATCATGTCGGCCTTCTTGGAGAGAGTCTGGAACTCGGGCTCGGAGAGACCAAGGCGAGGCTCAGAGAGATCACCAGGGTGGAGCTGAACCTTGTCGGTAGCGGCAATCAGGGCCTTCATCTTCTGGCGGGAGGGGCTGTCCATTTCAATGTTGCGAACGGCCACACAGTGAATAGCAGAGACGTTCTTGTCTTCAATCAGGCGCTGGAGAAGGTGGCGACCAATGAAGCCGGAAACGCCAGTGAGGATGACAGTGAGGCCAGAAGTCTTGGGTCGGGTGGTCTTGGCGTTGACGGGAGTGACACTCAGCATCTCGTCGCTGAGGGCGGTTTCGACATCCCAGTTGATCTCCTTGTTAGAAAGGAGCTCGTCGAGGGTGTTGCCGAGACCGGCGAGAGTGGAAGACTCCATGATCTTGATGAGGGGAACAAAGACACCGTAGATTTCACGGAGGCGGGACTGAAGGCGGACGGTGAGGAGAGAGTTACCACCAAGGACGAAGAAGTCGCTGGAGCCGTTGAGGGTGGTGTTTTGAATGATGGACTCAGGGAGGATCTCAACCCAGATATCACGGATGGTCTTGGCAGTTTCCGTGAGCTCAGTGTTGGAGCTGTTGTCAGAGGAGGCGTTGCGGAGGGGGAGGGTGGCAATGGCAAGGCGGTTGACCTTGTTGTGCGAGTTGACGGGAATGTCGACAATGGGAACCATCATGTTGGGGCGCATGTACTGAGGAAGAGGCAGCATGGGAATGAGCTTGGACAGGTAGGCGTCCTGCTCGGCGGCAGGGTAGCCATCAGCAAACTCAGCAAAAGCGACAAGGTAGCTGGCAGGGCCGTCGCCACGAACACTGGCGACAGCACGAGTAAGAACACCCTGAGAAGCGTGGACAATGCTGGACTCAATGTCCTCAAGCTCGATACGGAAACCACGGAGCTTGATCTGAGTGTCACCACTAATGCGGCCCTGGACAATGAGAGTACCGTCTTCGGTCAGGTAACCCTTGTCGCCAGTCTTGTAGGCACGGTTCCAGCCCTTGGCGGCGTGAGCCTCGGAAGCATGCTTGTCGGCGATGAACTTGTCCTTGGTAAGCTCGGCGTTCTTGTAGTATCCGACAGCAACACCGGCACCACCAATCAGGATCTCGCCCTGGACACCAGTAGGAACGACGTTGTTCTTCCTGTCAATTATGTAGAAGGAGTAGTTGGCGAGAGCAGGACCGGCGGGGATGAGGGTGCCCTTACCAGGGTACTCGATGGGGTGACGAGTAGCCCAGACACTGGCCTCGGCGGGACCATAGTTGTTGCGGATCACGAGCTTAGAGAGCTTGAGGTTGGAGAAGGAGTCACGAAGGGTGCTGTTCCAGCCCTCACCACCGACGTTGGCAATGCGCCAGCTGGAGGCCTTGGAAAGCGTCTCCGAGGCAAAGCCGATCCAGTTGGAGTACTCGGAAGGAGTGGCGGTGGTGTAGTTGATGTTGTTGTTAGCAATCACTTTGGCAATCAGCTCGGGGTTGGTGCGCTCCTCTTCGGAGGCGACGTAGAGAGTACCTCCGTGGACGAAAGCGGTCATGATCTGATCCAGGGAGATGTCGAAGCTGTAGGCACTCTGCTGGAGAACGTTGACACTGCCGAGCTCCCAGTTGCGGCTGTCACCCTCGAAAAGGTTGACCAGGCTGGAGTGGCGAACCTCAATGCACTTGGGGACGCCGGTCGAACCAGAGCTGGAGACAATGATGGCAGAAGAGTTGCCAGTGGAAAGGTTGAGGCGGCGGGCGACAGTGGCATCCTTCTTGCGGACGTCATCGATGTTGATGATGCTGGCACTGGCAGGGGCCGCAAGAGCAGCGACGTCCTTGGCGTTGGCGTTGTCGTGGATGATGGCCTGGGGCTGGACGACGCCGACAGTGGAAGCGAGACGAGGCACACCGTTGCGAGGGTCAAGGGGAACATAGACAGCACCGGCACGCCAGACGGCGAGAAGAGAGCTGATCCACAGGCTGGAGGGCTGCTGGAAGATGCCGACCTTGTCACCGGCCTTGACACCACCCTGGACAAGTTCCTCGGTGATCTGATCAATGAGACGGTTCATGGAGCTGTAGGTGAATTTGTTGGAAGCATCAGCGAGAGCAAGGCTTTCAGAGGACTTGGCAGAGATCTCATCAATCTTGAGGGAGAGGGTCTCGGGCCACTGGCCATCGAACTGAAGACCCTGACCAGCCTCGACGGCGGCCTTGACAGCCTCGGGGCGGTAGAGAGGAGCAGACTCGACAGAAGAAGTTGCACTGTTGGCGAAGTGGTTGAGAAGGCTCATGTAGCTCTCCATCATGGCCTCGGTGTGCTTGGTGTTGTACAGGGCCTTCTGGGTCTGCCACTTGATCTTGATGTCGGCCATGGCGTAGTCGGTGACATCAAGGATGACATCGTAAGAAGTGGCGCCGAAGTTCTGCTCACCCTCAGCGTTGGACTCGAGCATAGGAGGAGTCTTGACAGCCAGCTGGCGGTAGTCGAGGAAGGCCTGGAACAGAGGGCTAGTAGAGGAGGAGCGGGGAAGGTTGAGCTCCTCGAGGAGGAGATCAAAGGGAAGCTTGGAGTGAGCCAGGCTGTTGTAAGCGGTCTGCTTGGCAGCAGCAAGGACACTGGAGAAGGGAGCCTTTCCGTTCAGGGCACTGAAGCGGAGGGGCACCAGGTTGAGGAGGAAACCAATGGTGGACAGGGTCTTGATGTCGCTGCGGTTGGCATCGGCGATACCAATGCAGAGATCGTCGACCTCGAGCCACTTGGAAAGGAAGATCTGGAAGGTGGCGAGGAAGAAGTGGAAGGTGGTGCAGCGGTTCTGGCGGCAGAGGTTGCGGATCTTCTGGGCCATGGCGGCGTCCAGGCTGATCTCGACCTCCTCATGCTCGTACTTGACAAGAGGCATGCGGTTGCCGACACCAGTGAAGGGGAAGAGAGGGAGAGGATCGGGGATGGTGGCAAAGGTCTTCTTCCAGAAGGAAATGTCGTTGCGCATGCGGCCGGCCTCGACATCACGACGCTGCTGGATGGCAAAGTCGGTGAACTGGGCAGGGATCTGGGGAACGGGCTTGCCCTGGTACATCATGTCGAGATCGCGGATCATGAGGTTGAAGGAGAAACCGTCCATGGCGATGTGGTGAACACCAAAGATGAAGACATGGTCGGTCTCGGAGAGAGAGAGGAGGCGCATGCGGATGACCTCACCACGCTCAATGTCGAAGTTGTAGCCCATCATGTCCTTGTAGGCCTTCTCAGCCTGGGCGATCTCCTGGATCTTCTCAACCTCGAGGCGGAGAAGGGAGTCGGACATGACACCCATGCGAGGTTCACCCTTCTCAGAGACGAAGAAGGAAGTGCGGAGAGACTCGTGGCGGGCACCGAGCTTGCGGACAGCCTCCTGGAGACGGGCAGCGTCAATCTTGCCGTTAAGGCGAGTCTGGACCAGGACGTTGAAGCAGGTCGAGTCCTCGAGGTACTGGCGAAGGAACCAGAAACGAGAGCAACCATAGGTCATCTTCTCCTCACGGACAAAGTGCTTCTTGGGAACGACAGCAACAGTGGGTGCAGGAGCAGCAACAACTTCCTTGGTAGGCTTGGTGACGGCAGTGGGGGCCGTCTCGACAGAAGTGGCACTATCACGCTCGTCGCTGGAGGAGGCAGAGTCACCGCTGGAGGTCTCGACAGTAGCAGGGGCAGCAGGGGCAGGAGCCTCGGGCTTGGCCTCGGCATCGTCAGAAGAGCCACCGCTAATGTTGGGACAGATATCAGGAGACATGTTGGCAACCGTGTCCTCAACCAGGTCGGCGAGGGTGGCACCACCAAGAATCTTGATGACGGGGATATCGTGCTCGAACTCGTTGGAGAACCAAGAGCGGAGATCGACAGCGACGAGAGAGTCAACACCCATCTCGACAATGGCAACATCAGAGTGAACACTCTCAGTAGGAGGAAGGTCAAGCTTCTTGCCGAGCATGGCCATGAGAGCGTTGAGAATGATGTTGAAGGCCTCCTTCTCGGTAGTAGCCTCGAGGAGCTGGGCCTTGGTCGACATGGCACTGTCACCACCCTTGTCACCACCATCACGAGAGGTGCGGTCAATGACGTAGTGGGAGAACTTGGGGTCGACAACCCACTTGGGAGGGTTCTTCTCCGTCTTGTTGACATAGCGGAGACCGGCCGAGACCTCCGGGTTGCGACCAGAGTCGGCGGCACCGGCCATGACGGACTCGGCAAAGAAGTACTTGTAGTCAAGCTCGGACATGATACCATATCCAAGAATGTCGAGCTTGCCGAGAATGCCATGGTCGGTACGAGTGATGTAACCGATACCACTGATACCACCGAGGTTCATGACGGAAGCGTTGAGGCCACGAGCACGGCGGCCGTGGACCAAGCTGACCATGAAACCGTTACCGGCAGCATACGAAGTCTGACCAATGTTACCAGTAACATAGACAAGCGAAGAGTAGAGGATGAAGAAGTCCAGGTTGGTGTTGTAGAAGAGGTCGTCGAGGAGGACAGAACCGGCGACCTTGGGACCCAGAGCTTCGTTCATGGTGTCACAGCTAGACTCCATGAAGAGACCGTCACGCATGATCAGGGCACCGTTGGCCACACCAGCAATGGGAGGCATGGTGTCGTTGATGTCGTCGTGGACCTTCTGCAGACTGGCACGGCTGGTGATATCAAGAGGGAAGGCCTTGACAACGGCACCATACATCTTGCTGACCTTGTCGAGCCAGCGCTGGTCAACGTTAGGGCGACGAGAGGACAGGGCAAAGAAGCGGGCACCACGCTCCATCATGTACTCGCAAGTGGACAGACCCAGAGAACCGGTCATACCAATGAGGAAGTAGGTGCGGTCGGGGCGGAAGTTAACCTCGTCCATGGCGAGAGTAACACTGGCAGGGAAAGGCGTAGCGTCAGTCCAGTCGACGGTGGTGAGGGTCTCGGCAAGATCAGCATCGCCGGCGATCTGCTGAATACGGGTGTTGGCAACAGTGTCGAAGGGAGCTGCGCTGCGCTCAGCGACGGCAGTCGAGTGGGCGCTCTCGAGAGCGGTGCTGACCTGCTCCTCAGTGCTGTCGGAGTAGAGGATAGAGCGGGAAGGCAGGAAGTCTCCGAGCTCGTACTTGCGGGTACCGAAAGGAAGACCCTCAGTCAGATGGTCGACGACATCACGGCGCTTCTCGTTGTTGGAGAAGTCAACAAAGACAGCAGTGTTGGCAGCAGTGATCTGGCGCATGTCACGGTCGGTGCTGTAGGCGTGAATGTGCTTCCACTGAGCCTGAAGAGCAGCCTTGCGGC
Organism: Cordyceps fumosorosea ARSEF 2679; assembly: GCF_001636725.1. Classification (NCBI taxonomy): domain Eukaryota; kingdom Fungi; phylum Ascomycota; class Sordariomycetes; order Hypocreales; family Cordycipitaceae; genus Cordyceps; species Cordyceps fumosorosea. The sequence continues at coordinate 181,538 of NW_017387306.1, read as the reverse complement.
GGGTTGTGGTGAAGAGCAGCTGCACTCCGGTGTTGGCCACACGCTCGGTCAGAAGCTTGGCAAGAACCGTGGGAGGCTCGTGGAGCACAATGCGGTCACCAGCAGTGACCTTACCAAGGAGGTCAGAAGCAAGCATGTTGCAGGCAATGGCCACAAGGAGGCTGTGCTCTTTACCCTCAGGGATGTCGACAGGGAGGAGGCGGGACTTGGGGAGGGTGAGAGACGACTGGTTCTTCTCGGAGAAGGCAACAACAGTGGAGCCAGTCTCGGCCTCCTTACCGATGCTCAGGTGCATGAATCCGAGGTTCTCAACCTTGATGGCAGAGGACAGGGACTGGTGGACAGTGATCGTGCTGTTGGGGATGCCCTCAATCTCGACAGTGGCCTTGGGGGACAGGCGGTACTGCTGAAGCGTCTTCTCGGGGGTGAGAGCAACGACCTGGTCCTTGGTAGAGACATCCTGGACAACACGGCGACGGAGAGCGTTGTAGCCAGCGTTGAGGGTCTCTTCGGAATCGTAGCGCATAACCCAGAGCTTGTCATCCTTGAGCATGTACTCACGCTCGACGGTCCAGAGAGGATCATAGGCAGGTACCTTGTCCTTCCAGGTGTCAGAGATGTGAAGACGCATGACAGACTCGACAATGGTCTGGGAGTGCTGCTCAGGCTTCAGCTGACCCTCAATGTTGAACATCTGGGCGTGAAGATGCGGGATCTCGACCAGCATGCATCGGACGACACCCTTCATGACGTTGGCATAAGGAGCATCGCCGTTGGCACCCTGAGTGGCCCAGATAATGTAGCGAGAACGGAAGAAGAGAGTCTTGAGAGCCTCCCACTTAGTCTCGGTCAGGTTTTCGAAGAAGGGGTCGTCAAGCTCAGTCAGCGAGATGATGTAAGGACGAGTGGCCAGCATGGAAGCATCGAGATCGTTGAGGGAGCGGATGGTCTCGATGTTCTTGGCGAAAGGAGCCAGGGACTTCTTCATGGTCTCAACCATGCGAGAAACCTGGAAGCGCTGACCACCAATGAGAAGGACGTTCTCGAGGTCAACCTTGCTAGACTGCAGAGGCTCACGAATGTTGACGATCTGCTGGTCAATGGCCTGGGAGACAAAGACGGTGAAGGGGCTGGCAGAGTCGGGAGTGACTGTATCGATGCCAGAGAATCCAGCAGTGCGGAAGATCTCGTCGTACTCGCCGAGGTTAGCAACAAGAGAACCAGTGCTGCTGATCTCTTCAGGCTGGAGGGCAACGCTGGCGACCGTCAGACCAACGTGAGCAGACTCAGAGTTGGTGATCTGCTGGGCAAGGAGATAACCACCAGGGCGGACGAGAGAGCGGAGCTTCTGCATGCCTTCGACATTGTCCTTGATGCCGTGGAAGCCGTTGCCGGCAATGACGAGGTCATAGGCATTAGCGAAGAAGCCCTGCTCCTCGAGGTCCTCAGAGAAGTCAATGGTCTTGGTGGAGATGGCGGGGTGCTCCTTGGAAAGCTGAGCGAAGTGCTCATCAGTGGCGCCGGTGCAGGTGTAGGCGGAGAAGAGGGAGCCAATCTTGTCCATGATGGTCTTGGTGACGCCGCCAGAGCCACTGGAGAGGTCCAGAATGTTCATGTGGGGGTAGCGACGGACGATTTGCTGGGCAAGGACACCAAGAGCCTCGCGAGCCTCAGCGGCACCAAGGGAGGTCTCGTAGAAGGTGTTGAGAAGAGCAGCGGCCTCAGAGCCTTGAGGAAGCTCACCCTTCTCGATGCCGGCACCGATGGTCTTCAGGATGTTGAAGTTGGTCTTGTAAGCCGAGGTGTCATGCACAGCAACATCGGACTGCTCGATGACGGGAAGCGAAGCCTTCTTGCCGAGGTTGGCCAGAACAGTCTGGGCCCAGCCCTTGAGCTGGTCAGTCTCGTGGCTGGAAGACTGGAGGATGCTGCGGAGGTAGGAGACGGCGAGACGATCGAGCTGCGACTTCTCAGTCTCCTGGGTGGAAGAGATGCGAAGAGCAGTGGCGAAGGAGTCGGCATCCGGAAGGCTGTGGAAGAAGTTGGTCTGGCCGAAGAAAGGACGGTCGTCCTTTGCAGTGGGAGGAGAGACGGGGCTGACCTCGAGACCCTCAACCTGGCAGAGAGAGTAATCGCTGTGCACGGGGAAGATATCGACACAGCCGGAGAAGGTACCGTCATCGGCGCGGTTGGAGGTGGCAGAGAAGCGGACCTGCTCGTCGACGCCGCCGTTCATGGGGCAAACGACGGGGTTGATGGTGACGCGACGGATAGTGGTAGGAATGTGCAGAGCCCAGAGAGCACCGTCACCGGGGAAGGATATGGCAGCGAAGATGGCCTGGAAAGCCACGTCGAGGGTAGAAGGGTGGAGGAGGAACTGATCAATGGGCTCGTTGGCCAGAGACTCGGGAACCTTGGTGGTGATGACACCCTGGGCAAGGTCAGTGGTTCTGCGGAGCGAGGTGATGCCCTTGAACATGTCGGCGTAGTTGTAGCCGATGTTGGCGAGGTAGGCATAGAAGAGGTCGGCATCGACGTCCAGCATGCCGAGGCCCTCCTCCTTGGGGTACTCGACAAGAGCCGTGGAGGAAGGAGTGCCGTAAGTCATGATAACATCGCCGCTGGCAATGGAGACGAAGTTGTCCGACTGCTTCTGGAGACAGGCGTCGCAAGCAAAGCGGGCAGTCAGGACGGAGCTGCCCTCACCAGTCTCGGTGATTGTGACGTTCGACAGGGTGAAGAGGGTCTCAATGCCCTTGTCTTCACTGATGGCCAGAGCACGGTGGATGGCAGAGTCCTTCAGCTCAATGGCCTGGATGGCTTCAGCGCGGCCGGCGATGCGAGCAGCCTCGACAGCCATGACGAGGAAGCCAGCGGCGGGGAACAGAGTCTGACCCTGGATGTTGTGTCCCTGAAGCCAGGGAATCTCACCAGAGTGGATATAGTTGCGCCAGCGGAGTTCACGCTCGTTGGTGGTGTCGGTGCGGGTGCCGAGGAGGACGTGGGCAGGATCCTCACGAAGACGGTTGACACGAGACTTGCGGGCCTCGTACCAGAAGAGACGCTCGTGGTTGAAGGGGTAGCTGGGGAGGTTGAGCATGATCTCAGGGGTAGAGTCGGCGAAGAGGCCGTAGTAGGCCTTCCAGTCGGCAGAAGAGCGACCGAATTGGGCCCAGAGGTAGGCGAAGCACGAGGCCATGGCGCTAACGTCGTTCTGGCCACGAGCAAGAGTGCCAGTGTAAGGGATGGCAGACTTGATGGTCTCCTCAATGACGGTGGAGGCAGGTCCCTTGAGCGCGGCGTGAGGGCCGACCTCGATGGCCTGGGTAAGCTTGGGCTCAGAGTTGGTGAGAGCCGAGCCCAGGGCAGTGGCGAACAGAACAATGTTGACCATGTTGTCAACCCAGTACTGGTGCTTGAGAGCATCGCAAGGCTCCATGACCTTGCCGTCGTAAACAGACGAGTACCACTTGGTGCGTCCAGACGGGGTCATGATGTTGACCTTGCAAGCGTCAAGAGCCTGGTAGTACTTCTTGGAGCAAGGGATCATGTGGTGAGAGTGGTAGGCAGTGTCGACCTTAAGCTGGCGGTTGAACATCTTCTCATCCTCAAGAACCTCCTTGACCTCCTCAATAGCATCCAAGTCACCAGAGAGGGTGACGGAAGAAGACGAGTTGTAGGCGGCAACGCTGACACGGCCCTCAAAGGCCGGGAGCTCGCACAGCTCGCGGGCGTCCTCAAGGGTGGTACCAGCAGCCAACATACCACCATGCTGACCCTCAGGACCACGAGCCAGGTAAGCATAGCGACCACGGTAGTACGCAATGCGGATGGCATCGGTAGCGCTAATGAAGCCAGAGGCATAAGCGGCGCCAATCTCACCACTGGAGTGGCCAACAACACTGTCAAACTCAATGCCGGCAACCTTGAGCATCTCGACCAGCATCACCTGGACGGCGGTGCAGAGAGGCTGCGACAACTGACCCTCGGTGATGCGCGACTTGGAGGGATCGGCCATCATCTGGTCCTTGAGGGACCAAGAGGGGCGATCACCCTCAGGAAGCTCACCAAGGGACTTCTCAAGCTTGTCGATGATGTTCTCGGCAAACTTGGAGGATGAAATGAGATCTCTACCCATAGTAGCCCACTGAGCACCCTGGCCAGTGAAGACACCGAGAAGGTTCTTCTTGGCCGAGGTACCGCGGGTCACAGTGGACGAGTTTCCAGACTGCTGGTCCTCTACAGCCTTCTGCAGCTTGGTCACGAGCTCATCCTGAGTCTGAGCAGCGACCGAGCTACGGTACGTGAAGGTAGAACGGCGGTCGTGCAGGGTCCACGCCAACTTACCGATATCCACCTCCGAGTTAGCAGTGAGATACTCGAGGTAGTTAGCCATCAGGGTGGTCAGCGACTTCTCAGAAGTAGCCGAGAAGGTTAGGGCCAGCGGGTTGGCGACAGCGGGAGCCGCCTGAGTAAGCGCCTTGGGCGCCTCTGGCACGTACGCTTCAATAATGGCATGGGCGTTGGTACCACCGAAACCGAAACTGTTGATACTGGCACGGGGAACCGAGCCGGCAGCAATCTTGGGCCAGTTCTGAGCAGCGGTAGCAATCTGGAGCTTTCCGTAGTAGGGAGTGATCTCAGGGTTGAGGGTGTTGAAGTGCATGTTGGGAGGGATGGTCTTGTTCTGAATGGCTAGGGACGCCTTCATGACACCGGCAATACCGGCGGTACCTTCAGTGTGACCGATGATAGTCTTAATCGAGCCAACCCAGAGGGTGTCATGCTTGTCATCCGACTCAGGGAAGAAGGCCTTGTAGATAGCCTTGGACTCGACACCGTCACCAGCCTTGGTACCAGTACCGTGAGCTTCGAAATACTGGGGGCGGTCCTCAGGCTTGGAAAGGTCGAGGCCAGCTCGAGCGTACGTCTCGTGGATGAGGCGAGTCTGGGCCTCCTGGCTAGGCATGGTGATACCGGGAGTGTGACCATCTTGGTTCACGCCAGTCTCGCGGATGATGCACTCAATGTTGTCACCATCGCGGATGGCATCGGAGAGACGCTTCATGACGACAGCAGCGATACCTTCACCACGGGCATAGCCGTCAGCGTTGGCATCCCACATCTGAGAGTGGCCGGTGGGCGACAACATGTTGAGGTTTGACTCGGCAATGAACATGTTGGGGGAGAAGATCAAGTTGGCACCAGCGGCAACAGCGACAGGGGCAGTGCCGCTGCGCAGGACCTGCACTCCCTGGTGCAGGGCAACCAGAGACGAAGAGCAGGCAGTGTCGATGGTCATCGAAGGGCCTCTCCAGTCGAAGATGAAAGAAACACGGTTGGACAGGATACTGCGGGCAGTACCGGTAGCAGCATAGGTAGGAATCGACTCCTGGTCAACGTAACAAATGTTGCCATAATCGTCACACATGACACCAACGTAGACAGCCGTGTTGGATCCGCGAAGGTTCTCAAGGACCAGTCCAGATGTCTCAACGGCATCGTAGACGGTCTCGAGGATCATGCGCTGCTGGGGATCGATGGACTCGGCCTCACCAGGGGGGATGTTGAAGAACTGGGCATCGAAGAGACGGGGGTCTTCGTTAAGGAGGTACGAGTGCTGGACGTTGCTAGCACCGTGGTAGTGACCATCCTTGTTGTAGAAACCAGCCGACTGGAAACGATCGATATTGCGCGAAACCTCACGGGGTTGCTTCAGAAGCTCCCAGAGCTTGGAAGGGGAGGTAGAGTCGCCGGGAAATCGGCAAGCGTTGCCAATAATGGCAATGGGCTCGTTTTGGTGAGAAGGCATTGTGTAGATCTTGATGGATTGTATGCAGATATGTGGGCTCGTTCGTTGTTCAGAATTTTCTGTGATAGGTTGCTGGTATGTAGATGGACAAGGTTGGCTGAGTTCGTAGTTCGAAGTTGAGTATGTTCAAAGATGAATATGTTATGATGAAGCTGATAGTATAAACAAAAAAGTCGTTGGTATGATTGTAAGTAGCAAAGAGAGAAATAGGGCTCGAATTTCTCAGTTTGGTAGATACAGATCAATAGCAGGGCAGGAAGAATGTGAATAGGGCTTTCACGGAGAGGAATGGTGACTTTGATGGTTTGAGACTGGAACTCAAGAAGCAGCTAGGAGAAGGGCTTTATGTTGTGTGAAGCTGAGCTGAGGCGTAGTATGGGGACAGTGATAGAGACAATGAAAAGGCTCCGGATGAACGGCCCATAACAAATGCTTTGGTAAGATACTAGGCGTATAAGCGCATGTTGACCAGGGTTGCCTCTTTGCGTGAGGATGATGGCCAGGAGAGATGTGGTAGTGTGGTAGGGCCGGTTCGGGCAACGATGGCGATGGACTCACAGGCCGCTATCCTGGTTACAGCCTCGCCGTGCAGCTCTTCCGGATCCATATTTTGGGATGAAGAGCTCCATCCATGCTGGAGCTGATTGATGAAACAGGCAAGGCTACTGCTGCAGAGCATCTTCCGCTGAAGGTTGGCTGTGGAATGTGGTGCTTCGCGGGAGATGGGTGTCATACTATTCCGAAATAATCTGACGAGATGAGCTATTCCGGGCCTAGGTCTGATGGAAGACTATCGCAATCCTAGCTTTGAGAGCGTGGGAGCGGCTGGAGCTGTTTCCATCGCGGTGCTGATTGGCCATGGGCATCCATAATCACGGTGCCGAAGCCGTTTTACGGAGCTTCTGTAGGGCGAGCTTGATGGCCACAGCTTACCCGACATGGGGAATGGGGTACAAGGGGTGGAGGGCAAAGGGGAAAACGTGCTGAGAAGGTGGGAGGGTAGCATCAGCCCGTCGTAAAGACAGCAGATTGTCTTACATGAAGCTGCAAGTGCATGGATGGGTGCGGCATCTCGAGGCTCAGGAACCTTTTGCCCCGGACGGTCTGGCCAACGAGAGCTTGATCAAGGTGGGAACCAGCTGAGGGTGTGTGCGTATGAGAGAAAGGGACATCTGAGGTGCGGAAAGTCACAGGAGAAGACCGATGCAGGGGGTGCGGACGGGTAGTTTTGTCAGCCAAGGTCTTGCAAGACAAGGCGTGGGCGAGAACCGAGGAGGTGTGGCGGCCGTTAGGTTGACCGGAGTCCAGGAATAGCATCCCCAAGACGCACAGAAGAATGGAAGGCAAGTTCCATGTGCCATGAATGGCCACTAGCGGCAGGGGCTCTATGCATAAATCGATGTCTTGTGCATGTGTGCTGCAGAGACGGAGAGGAGGAGCGGGGCGTTGGCGTTGGGCGTGATGATGGGCGGCGGCCGAGTGGGAGCAAGCGCTGGAATCCCATTGGTTCAATCTCTCTAAAAAAAATGACGTATCCGGTATTTGATGCCGGATTAGATCATGAAGGCGTCCTGGTTACCACGATGGGAAATCGGGGAGGCTTAAGTCAGCGATGCTGATGGCGCTACCGGGTGGAAAGGGGGGTGGATGGAGATGTCGCTTACAGGTAGCCGCGCGAGAGCCAGTCGAGAGGAGGGGGCAGGGGTGTGTCTCGATGAATGGTGAGATGACATCCCAGATCTCTTTGCCAGCATGGACCCGATCTGCTGGTCTGTGGTGTGGTTACAGTCCAAGCAAGGTGAGGTTGTGGGAAATGCGCCTTCCCGTCCATCCCACCCACCGGCCGGCCGGGTAACGAGACAAGGGTAATTGAGCAGGGGTATCGGGCGTCTTCTTGATTCGGTCAAGGGCATACGGATAGATACATAGATGGCCAAGAAGGCAAATTCGGAACAAGGGATCCAGGTCTGTTTGTCTCTTCGCAGACTAGTTAGCTAGTTGACAGTTAGCGTTGACCACGTGGAAGCAAGACATGCAGGTCGTCAGGCGAAATGGAAGTATCGCATCTCGAAGTGTCGCATCTGTGTAGATTTTGCCGTGTTTTCTTTCACGCTGACTGACTGCTGCGATGGGATGGAAGGCCGAGAAAAAAGCAATGTGAGGTTGAATGGTTTGTGCTTGTTGACACGTGATACACAGCAAAATTGAAACTACGAGGCGCGATCAGTTGTTCAACTCGCACTCACGAACGGCAAAAATTGAAGAAGATATCATGGTTAAATAAGCTCTGAGACTGAAAATCGCATTATCACATTGCCCATGCTCCGGATGGTGCATTTTGCTGACTGAGACGCACCGCCCCATGCATGTGCCCGTCAGCACTTGTCCACGCAAACTGCCGTCCAGCCGGCCACGTTCAGGTTGACTAATGAGTTCAGCTCTAAGCCGGCAGATTGTCAGTACAAACGATTTGAATTGCTCTGACCAGAATTATTGCCAACGACGGTTAGCCCTTGAACAACCGTTTCGGCTCACTTTGCGTGTTATTGGTGATGGATGTGATTGATCAGCTAGCAAAATCAAGCTCAGCCGTAGTCACGACGCCACGCAGTCGCCTCGTATTAGTTTTCATGTGTGGTAATGCCAAAAAACAGTGTGAATATGTGTAGGATACAATCAACCTCGTCGGCTCTCTCGTATGCAACACAACATTTCAATTGCCAGCGACTGGGTTGAAAGGCCGCTAACGGCGGTGATAAATCTATGCCTCAAGATTACAAGTCAACAATGCGGAATGGCATCATCGATGTTATACATACCCCATCAATGAACTGCTTTCAAAGAGAAACCCAAGTTTCAGCGAGTCTATAGGGCTACCGGTCCCGTTGTGTAGACATTATTATGTCGTACCCTATATGGGACAATGCATTGACATTCCACAGAGTAGCCCAGACACATGGCCCAAGCCAACCAACGTTATACTCAACGAGAGACTTGATGCACCTTCTGCCCCATCATAATTCTTGCTGCCGATAGGGCAAATTCGCCTACATACCGAGTAGGCACCGGGCACTGGGCACTGGGCACTGGGAAGTGGCAATAGGCTGTGTTAATTCAGCCCTGCGGGCTAATACATGAGCCTATTAAAGCTCACCTTGATTTGCGAGTTGTGCAGGGCTTGCAAGAGGACTATCCACGTGTTGCGGCCATCACGACGTTGTGCAATTTTGGATGCGAACCTCCGCAAGCCACCATCGTGAAAAACTCCAAATTAGGAAATTCGTGTATCGCCCTGCAAGATTCTGTTCCAGAGTCATGCAGACTTCTAAAAACGCGCTGGTGAGCTTAGCTAAGATTGAACCAGGGCGGGCTATTGTCCCCGGGATGCGACACCACTCTGGTTCATCTGGGCGAGTTGCCCGAAGCTAATCCAATCACCCGTAAAAGGCGTAGATCATGTCAGAGTGCATTGACACAATATTTTAGCAAGTGTTTGAGTGAATTGTGTAAAACTGCAAGAAAAGTAACAACAATCTATGTAAATCGTAAAATGTTCATGGCTGAGCGCGAGTAATCAATCAGATCGACAATAGAGCTGAGAAACGAAAAAGACAAACAAAGCCAAAAATAGCCCGCCACATTTGTCGATCCGAATAAATGTGTGGCTTGTTTATGCTTGAACAATTGGCATCCTCGTGGCTTGTCCATCAACGGGATAGTTGCTATCCCATGGTCCTAGTGGCCATGTAAGCAGAGGCTGAGCCCGTACTGGCACTAGCAACGGGCCTCACCGGACCCCTCCCCCCTGCCGAGATTGTGTAAAATGATGTAAAAAAAAAATGAGGCAAATAAATCAAGGTCGCTTTTTTTAGTTGGATTTTTGAGAGATTTTGATTTGCCGCATTGGCTGGTTGGTTCCGGACTCGGCCGAGAGACTTTTTTTTAGTTGACGGGGTAGACAAGCTTGAAACCATTGACTTCCTTGCGGCGAATCATCTCAATGCCCTCAAGGATGCCCTCGAAGCCGCCCTGCATGACCTGGGCGGGGTGGTTCTTCAGCTCACCGGCGTCCAGGCGAACCTGGGCAGCGGCGTAGAGGTCCTCGCAGAAGGAGCGGGCAGTGGCATCGGGCTCACGGCCGTAGGGCGCGGGCCACATGGAACCGCGACCCTTGACGGTCGAGCCCAGGATCCAGTCGGGCTTGACGACGCGGCGGGTGGCCTGGGTCTCGGGGAAGGGGTCGAGCGCGCAGTAGCGGCCGCCGGCGCGGCCGACGGCCTCGTAGCAGATCTTCATAGAGGAAGTGAGCGTGATGCAGTCGATGGCGTAGGCCAGAGCGTTGCCGGTGTAAGCGCGTATGTCCTTGGCGCAGGTGGGCGAGTGGTAGTCAAAGACCTTCTCAGCGCCGTAGGAGAGGACGAACTCGTCGTGGCGCGGGGAGCAGGTGGCGATGGGGCGCAGGCCGGCGTTCTTGAGCATCTGGATGGCCATGGTGCCGGTCGAGGTCGAGCCGCCGTAGACGAGGACGTACGGCCGCTTGTCGCCGGTCGCCGGGCTGGCCATGGTCGCCGGGATCTTCATGCTGTACCACAGCGCCATGCCCGCCGAGGCCAGCGAGGTGCTGATGCACGCGGCGTCGGTGAAGGACATGTCGTCGGGGATCTTGAGAGTCAGACTGGCGGGCGTCGATGCGTACTCGCAGAAAGCGCCGCCGCTGGGCCGCTTGACGTCCATGCTGTCGGCTGAGCCGAGCACCCGGTCGCCGACTTTGACGTCCTTGGCGATGGCGGAGCCGACGGCGACGACGGTGCCGGCAAAGTCAAAGCCCAGGATCGCGCCCTCGGCAGCGAAACCCTTGAACATCTTGGTGTCGACGGGGTTCAGGGCCAGCGCAGCCGTCTTGACGAGGACCGCATCAGGCTCAAGCGGGATGACGGGAACATCGCTGGCGATCTTGAGGGTGCCCTCCGAGTCGGCGGCAATAATGGCAGTCTGGGTTTGGGGGACAGCGACAGCAGCCATTGTGTGTGCGTGTGCGCGGTGTATAAGTGGGATCGGGAGAGAGGAGGGGAGTTGGAGAAGTTGGAATCCAACAGAATCAAGACTCTAGTTTATGTGAGCTTCGTTTGCGTGTCAGTATGTAATGCGTCGATAAAGTTGAAATACTTGATTGTGTAAGTGTTCGATGTTTGCGAGGTATATAGATGTAGTGATGAGGCAAAAGAAGTGAGAGGTGATGATCAAAAAAGCATTGATTCAGACTGGATTGGACGAGACATAATATACACAAGACATCTGACAGAAAGGCAAGGCAATGCTCAACTATTAAGCGGGAACCGAACAGCACTGGGCTGGTCGCTGGAAAATGCAACGGCAAACTGGACCGAGTTGTCCAAGTTGAGACTCCATCATGCCTCCCAGGGACCACAGAGCGCCGGGCCGGGGCGGTCGTGCGTGCCCTATGGAGGCACTGTACAGGTATCAAGCAGACCCAACAAGGCAAGTAAGCTCAGAAGAAGTGCTCACGAGCATGTCTTGAGCGAACTTTTCGAGACGTCTGGACGCTGTTTTGAGGTGCGTCTGACTGCCGGCAATTATGACTAGATTCTGTCGATGCGGAAAATGGGATTGGATGACGACAATAGGTAATGCGACCCCGATCGGAAAATTGGGCGTGGGGGCTGCAGCGGGAAACCCGGAAGAGGCAATTGGGGGAGGGGAGAGCACTAGGCTGAATCGAAGCAGCATACTATGTGTATGTGTGTTCAGATCTCTTGGGCTGCATACGGAAGCCCTAGCTGGAGAAGTTAGAAGACTGCTACGAAAGGGCGCTGCGGTTACCAAACGTGATGCGCACAGAGCAGGTGCGCATTAGTATGATGATTATGGGTAGCATAGAGAGTGGTGCAGAGGGGGCGACGGAGCAGGAGACTGCTGGTAGTGAGTAGTCAGCAGTAAGGTAGGTAGCTTGTCGTTCTTCATATTGTCTACTAAGACTCACATTATTTTGTGAGGGCGAAAGTCATGGATGTAAACACACATCCGATGACGAGAGTGAGATGAGGCACGTTTGGCAGCTCGTGGAGCATTGGGGTTGGTACATGAGATTGATGACTGGATGGATGGATGGATGGATGGATGAATGAATGGATAGATGCCCAAGCACTGTTGCGAGAAAAGACGCTGCAGGTTTATTACAGGAACAGGAAATGGCCGGCAGTTGACTGCAACATTGAGTGGTAGGAGAGCGCATCGCAGCAACGGTATGGCGACGGCATGGTAGCGAGATGACATGCAACTGGCTAGCTGGCGCGTGTTTGACAGATGATGGTGGCCAAGTGGGTAGTAGATGAGTCAAGCTAATGTCTCAGAAGCCAGAAAAGTCAGCCTGGGACGTCGCTAGCTACGGCTTGGTGGTGGCTCGTAGGTTGTATGCGGTATAGATGGGCTGCAGGACAATCGGGGGAGCATGGGGGGCGGGTGAAGAAGTCCGGTGAATGGGGGACGAGGTGAGAGAACAAAGGGCTGATGCAACCAGAGGCACGCTCGGTGTGTCTTAGCTCGGGTATAACATGGCGTGGGATGACTGGAGCAGGGTTATGTTGTAAACGATGAGAGCGATGTGAGGCATGACACGGGTTAGCATCGCGTAGGTTCCGGGGATACGGAACAGGGATGGAGCCAGCAAGCGGTGTCAGTATGTAGGCTATAGGGAACACTGGTTGGCAGGGGCAAGATGGGCAAGCTGGAGAATGAACTGGTAGGGCGCATGCTGGGTAATTTGTGAGTGCGGCTGATTGCTGATGAAGATGAAAAGTGCCCTGTGGAGAGTGCGCGAGTGAGTGAGAGTGAAGAGCCGACAAGGGTAATCCGCAAGATTGATTGCCCTAACTAGACAAGGCGATGCCAAGGAGGAGATCTGTTAGTGGCACCGCTTTAGCGGACGTTGGCGCTATAAGACCGCCAGAGAAGAGCCCCGAAAGCGCCCGATAACGCCGGAAGTCGCTGGTCGCTGTAGTGGCGCTGTACGTACTGGTGCTTGAATACCTAAATTACAGGGCATTGGCAGACAACATTGCGCTTAATGCGCATTCTTGTTCCCTGCGGTCCTTGCTGAAATTGATAACTAGCAATTCCGGACAACTATGATAAATACCTGTCATGGAAATAAATAAAACCAAGGTACTCGGCAAACTTTACGCCACACCCCCCCTTCAAGGCACAGCCAACAAGGAAGGGGTCCAGTGCGAGCGCCGGCAGCTAAGATCTGACTGCAAAGGACGATCCCCACCATTGCGGATGAGCTGGTGCCGTGTTAGCCGGGGAGTATGAAGAGGGTGTGTGTGTGTCTGTTGCGAGACGAGATGGCCAAGACTTGCATCGCGGGTTGTGACAAGGCTGGTTGTGCTTGTGCATGTTTCGTGTTAACAACTAACTGTAAATACGAATAGCTGGGAACAAATTTGAACAATAAATACAATAAAAAGGACCAGATTTCACAGATGATACAGCGTCATCCTACCTATCTATGTATTTGCAATCAACATGCCCGCGTCAGATGAGCACAAAATACAAAGTAATACACGCCCCAACACCCCCGGCTTCAGCCCAAACTCTCGCATTAGCCCGTATATGTATCCGTAGCGCAGTATCTATTTGTTAGCTAGTGCCTAACCATCATTCTTTCTCACCGTGAGCTCCGTCTGACCATTCACCTCGAGTCTGCTCCCATTGATCAGCACGCCATTCGCGGACCTATTAACAGTCACAGGCGCCCAACTGTCCACTTATAGCGGGCGGCCAGGCACCTTAGCGCCTGGAATCGGCGACCCCTACCAGCCCAGAGGCCTGGAACTGGGTCAGTTTCTTCATCAAGGGACCCCCCCAGGAAGAAATTCCGATACCCGTCATCATCGCCATTCATCCAGGCAACTTTTCCATCATCAATCAGCCTCCTCATCCTCCCTCATTCATTCACACCACCGTCCACCACCCGTCCGTCCGACCGCCACCCATCGTTTGCCCACCCACACTGCAACTCTTCCACGCGCGCTTCCATTTCTTTGTCAGACTCGCAGTCAACTATTTTTCTCTTGCCTTCCTTGTTGGCTTGTTTGCCCACTTGGCCCTGCCATCATCCGCCATCTTCAAGGGCCTCTCTTATTTAGATACTGCCTTTCCCGCTCGACATCTTGTCGTAGAGCTTCCTTTTTCCGTCTACTTTTCCGTCTTCTCTCGCCTTCTTTCTCCGTTTCCATTTCCATCTCCATCTCCATCTCTATCCCCACCACAGCTGCTGCTTCCCGTTTGCTGCCCTGCGACTCTACCTCCCTATTCCTTGTCCAACCATACCAATCCTACCTACCTCTCCATCCCGTTTCTCCATCCCAACGGTTTTTACTCGCTGCTTGCTCGCTTCGTCTTCTGCTACAACCTTGTCGTCTCAACGGGTAAATCTTCCTACCCCTGGTGCCTTGCGCACAGATACTCGATCATCTTGACTCGACACAAACGGCTGGCCGAAGCGATTCCACCTCGCCCACCATGGTTTACTGCGGCAGGCCGTCCACAAGTTGCAATAACTGCAGAGCCAAAAAGAGACGGGTAAGTTTGGCCACATCCCCCCCCATAAGACTTCGTCTGCCTCACTTGCATCCTCCTCTCCTCTGTTGGCGCTGGTGCGACGGGAATGTATCAACGCTGCGGGCTTCACGGCGTCGGCTTTAGCATTTGTAATGCGCCCGCCGCAATGATGCCACCAGCAACTCCTCCTTCTTTCAGCCGACCAACCAGCCGCGCAATGCAAACTCGAGACAGCAAGAAACGTAGAGTTTCATTCTGTACCACGCGCCGACAACGGGCCGACAAGAAAAGCTACGCATTTACTAATTTACAACCTCCTCGCAGTGCGATAAAGCTCACCCGGAATGCGGACAATGTCGTCGCATGGGCCAAAAGTGCCCAGGCTACCGCGACCCCTCCAGCCTGATTTTTCGCGACGAAAGCAGCCAAGTCATTGATAAGGCTCGCTCGAGAATCAACAAACGTTCCGCTCCCACTTCTCAACAAACTTCACAGCCCTCTTCCGCCCAGCGCTCGCCAGTCCCTCATCCTGCCACCGCTCCGCGCTCACAACCCTCGCCGCACCAGTTCCCCCCGCAAAAGATGTCCAGCGTCGAGGATATGCTCGGCGACATGGGCGACGGCATGTTTGCCAACAATTCATTCAACTTTGACCTACTCGGCTTCAACACGCCCTTCAACACGGATGGCGGTCTATTTAGCCTAGCCACGGACAACTCCGACGCCATCATGACGGGCACGGATTCTACCAGCGCCAGCGCCATCAATTCAGGTGCCGCCTCTGCCGTTGATGTACCCCGCGACACGGTTGGCCGTAGCTCCTCGGCTGGAATGGAGCTTGCCCCCACTGCTGCCTCGCCTGGTGGCTCTAGCCAGGACGGTAGCATCCAGCGCCCGCTGTCATTGCCGCTGGACATGATCGGCCTCGACTTTTTTCTCACACACTACGTGGTCCATCAGTCGGGTCCATCGTCGGGCTTTCTTGACTATGTGGTGACTATTTTGGCGCGCGAAGAGGGCCATGAGTTGCTAGAAGGCGCCGTCCTTGCCGTTGGCTTCGCTGGCCTGGCACGCACCACCAAGCAGACCGACCTAATGTGTCGCTCCATCATGATGTACACGCGGACCATGGAGCGTGTCAACCGTGCCCTAGCCGACCCTGTGGCTGCGCGCCGCGACAGCACGATTGTCACGGTGCTTGTTTTGGCCCTTTACGAGTTTAGCAAGGCTTCCCTAGATGGCTGGAAGCAGCACATTGACGGTGCCGTCTCCTTACTCAACGTCCGCGGCAAGGCTCAGTTTACCACGCCCACCGGTCTGCAAATATTCAAAGATGTCTTTACACAGCTCCTCACCAACTGCTTGCGCGTGGGTGTACCCATACCCTCCAGCCTGCGTATGCTGCGCACTGAAGCATCCAAGGCCTTTTCCGTCTCAGACCCTTACTGGATTGCCGCCAGTGCCATGGTCGAGCTCCTCGACCTATACCACCAGATCTCCCCTGGCGGTTACAGCTACATCAACCACAACCACAACGCGCCCATCCCTGGCAACTCATCATCCTCAGCCACATCCGCTTCCTCTTCCAACTCGGCCAACAAAAAGGCTGCGCTCAATCTATCCATTGAAGATTTGGAGCGCTACCTGTCACAAGCTCTCGACCTTGACTACCGTCTAGAGAGTAGCTTTGCCGAATGTCAACCGGAATGGTGCTACGCCATTATGCCGAACCCGCCGCTCGCGGCCCTCGACACGTCACGTTTCCACGGTGAAGTGCATCACCTTTATCACGACGTCTACATTGCCAATGTTTGGAACAGAATGCGCACATGCCGCATTCTGGCCAACCATGCGATCGGATATCTGCTCCTGCGCGGTGCCAATATTGACCCCAACTGGTTCTTCTCAAACAACTACGTCGATCGTCTCCAGGCTGTCTCTAAGACCATGGCGCTCGTCCGTGCTGATCTGCTGGCTTCGGTACCTCAACTCATGGGCTATGTGACTTCGCTAGCTCAGCAGCAGGTGCAGCATGAGCAGCAAATGTACCGTCCCAAGGGCATGACCCCCGTGGCGACGTCAGACTCTGGCATCGACGTTGGAGATGCTACCTCCCCGCCCTACTCCCCCACCTCCATTTTCGGATCGTCAGAGCCCGTCAGTGGCTATACGGGCTCGGCCGCCGGCGCGTACTTTGCAACCTGGGTGCTCCTTACTGTGGGCTGCATGCACAGCCTGACGGACGAGACTCGTGCCTGGACGGTGAATCAGCTAAAGCGTATTAGCACGCAGGCCGGCTTTACGCAGGCCGATGACTTTGCCAAGTTTATTGAGCACCACAACCTTCGCCCTCCTCTGAAATAGAGGCTTTCTTCCCTTCTCTTACAAGCTTTCTTCTTCGCATACTTGCTTCTTGCACATGGCACGGATAGACTATTTTTGTACATATTCTCTACATGGCGTTTTGGGGTTGGACAGCCTGTGGCGGCTTACTGGGCTTTGATCTACATGTCAGTGACCACTCATATGACATTTGTTTTCTCGCGACACTGGATACATATTCTATTTCTATTTGACTCGCCGATGTAAGGCGCAGTTATCTACATCATTTCTCTCGGCAAAATGACGTCTCCACAAGAAAATTAATGCATATTTGACAGCGGCCCATGTCGCCTCTTCCGCGAAGGAACGGCGACTTACAGCGCCGATCCCTGCACCTTTCGAAGCTAGTTGACTATCTACTACCAATTGTGGTGGTTTCGGTGGTGTTGAGTTGCGCCCGTGGCATGCTGCTTGTACCTCAATAGTCAACTCCGACAATTCGTACCTTCCAAACCCGTTTTTAGCAGAAAGCCTGCGCTGGCGCTGCTTTTACCTGAGCACAGAAGGGTTGCATAGAAGCCAGGCGCTGCTTTACGTGAGTCGAGGCCGAGTATCTCTTGACTATACTTCACGACTGCTTCATCGAGAACGTTCGGCAACATTGAGAAATCGATAGTCTGCTCATTCAGACGCTCGCCAGCAGCGTCATCAACGGTAGCGGATTGATCATTCACATCGCTATCGTTGGCATCGCTATCATCGGCATCGCTATCGTCGCTGGCTTCGAGATTATCCTGGTCATCTTGGCGACTGAGCGTCTCATCGATGTCCTGCTCGACTGAGATAATGGACAATAGCTGGTGCAATGCATCCGTTGAGGTGCTGAGGACAGTCTCGGCGTAGCTTTCTTCCTGGTCCTTGCCGAGGGTCGCGACTTATTGTTGGTGGCTCTTGGAGCCCTTCCTTCCTTGATATCGTAATCTTGGAGATGTGACCCCCATGGGCGTAGGGGACCCTCGTCGCCCGCTCGCTTCCGTTTGCGAGTTGGCGATATCTCAACCTGCACCTCGATGGATAGAGGTCGTGGGAAGGGGTCGCAATTGCTCCAGTGCGGCTTCCAGGAAGGGAAAGGACGCTTTCCGTGGATACCGATGAGTCCCTTACCTTTCTAGTATTAAGTAATAATTTAAGCGGGGGCATTAGGATGAGTTACATGCGCTTGTCGATAATAGCTAGACAGGCCAATCAAAACCATGCACACCTAATAGAAGAGGGCATTGCCCCACCAAACATTGCTGTGACTCGCTTCCGCCGTCTTCGGAGCTGCGTCCACAAAACCTCGATAGCTCGTCCCCGCGCAACAACAACATTTTGTCGAGATATATCTATCAGTCACTTCCAGCATTAACGTCTTGTGTTGTCCACGAAACTTCGAACAGCATTCATCATGGCTCCTGAACGTGTTTGCCTGTAAGTCATTTTCCCACTCAATTGTTTTGGTTCGAGCCAGCTAACTGACCCTTGTCCAGTGCCTACTCTGGCGGTGAGTTGAGAGCTCCAGAAGCGATATCATCAACATCAACATCAGATATTCTGACCAATGGACAGGCCTGGATACTTCCACTATTCTCAAGTACTGCGCCCTATGTCTTGCTTTCTGACGGATTGCGGCAAGGAGAAGACTTCGACGTTGTCAAGTCTTCGAGCTCGGGGTGGAGCCGACAATCATCGAAGATGTGGGATTATTTAACAAGAGCTGACCAACGACTCTTAGGTGGCTCGTCCTTCAAGGCTATGAGGTCGTGTGTTTCCTCGGCGACTGCGGCCAGGAGGAAGACTTCGATGCCGTCAAGGCCAAGGCGCTGAAGCTCGGCGCTGAGAAGATGATCATCGAGAACGTCCAGCAGGAGCTGATTGACGACTTGGTGTGGCCCGCCATCCAGTGTAAGTCTTCACTGGATTTTTATGGTAATGCAGCGGGTTTACTAACGGAATCCACCAGGCAACGCTATCTATGAAGGACAATGTAAGACGGTTCACCTCGGACGCTCTTCGATGACATCGCTAATGCCCTGAAGACCTTCTTGGCACAAGCCTAGCCCGGCCGGTATTGGCCAGGGCAATGGTGCAAGTTGCGAAGGATAACAACTGCACGATCCTCAGCCATGGATGTAAGTTTTCTTGGTTCAACTGGCTTCATTACTGTTCGATCCAGTCGCTAACACGTGACTCTAACCCTAGGCACCGGTAAGGGCAACGAGTAAGTCCTGATCATGATCCCGATACATATGTTGTCGCCCTCTGTCGCTATTGCACCGTACTCACTTCCTTATTCTAGCCAAGTCCGCTTCGAGCTGGCTTGGAAGGCATGTGACCCCAAGATGAAGGTTCTGGCCCCCTGGCGCATCCCTGCGTTCTTCAACCGATTCCAGTAAGCCTCCTTTTGTGTTCACTACTGCATATTCAAGCTAATCATTCCGCAGGGGACGTGCCGATCTTCTCAAGTTCGCCGAGGAGCAGAAAATCCCCGTCAGCTCCACTCCCAAGGCCCCCTGGTCTATGGACGACAACATCATCGTATGCATGAAAGGTCCCATTGCTTCTTCGTTATACTAACTATCGATCCGACAGCACTGCTCATATGAGGCCGGTGTAAGTCCTCCTACGGGAACACCTCTTTTTGCGCCCTGTTGACCCTGAACTTGCTAGATTCTCGAGCAAACAGACATGGAGCCCCCGAAGGACATGTGGAAGCGCACAGTTGGTGAGGCGAATCAGCCTACACGCTTCTAGATTTTGCGCTAATGCCTCTCCAAAGATCCCCTAGACGCTCCCGATAAGCCCACTCGCTTCACCGTCCACTTTGCTGAAGGTGTTCCCGTTAAGCTTGAAGTTGGGGGCAAGGCCGTTACTGGCTCCTTGGAGATCTTCAAAGAGGCGAACGAGTTGGGCCGTGCCAACGGTATGATTGCGAACCGAAGGGCCTTCAAGCGAGTACTGACGTAGTCAAAGGTATTGGACGCGAGGATATCGTCGAGTCCAGGTTCATCGGTAAGCCTACTCTCGGGGAACTCTAACTTCAGGCCGCGATTGCTAATTACTTATTTCAGGATTAAAATCCCGTGGTTGCTACGGTCAGTCGCGTTTATTTCCTTGCTTTTCTAATGATTTGTTGTTGGGGACGTCTTTCAGGTTGCGAGTGCATTGTTGATATTTTGGTGTGCGCGGCTAGCGACGTAGATCATGGCCGCGTCGCTGGCGACACCTGTTCCGCTCTCCCCCATGCACTTTGACAGGATGTTCTAACCTTGTATGCAGATACCCCCGGCCTGACTATTTTGCGCAAGCTGCATCAAAACCTGGAGGTAAGTTGTCACCTCCTTGAGCACTGGATTGGCTCATGCTGCAGTGTTTGATATCCCTTGATGCGATTCCAGAGTCGTCTCTTGGGCCGAAATCCTCTTGCCGTTTACAAGCGGGGCTGCCCCAAGATCCCTCGAAAACCTAAAGGGCTCAAGCTATTGGCCAAAGCAGCTGGACCTCAGCCCCTGAGGCCCATGGCTTCTGCAGTCCGGCTTTTCTCGTGGCAGTCTTGACCAGCGCTCTGGGCTTGTGCCGTTGCCCATTGCAATACAATACCAACCCAGGGAGTCAAGAGTCACCTGAGCATGAGCCAATCCAAACACTCCAAATTTAATAAGTATAGGACTCCAGTTAACGATTGCTCAGGGTCTCGTGATGGATAGCAAAGTGCGCATCATTCGCGACCGTCTCTCGGATGACTGGGCGCAATGTATCTACAACGCGAGTAACCCCTTCTCTTCAAGCTCTGTTGAATTGGACATTGCTGACATCTTTTTAGGGAATGTACTTTACGCCTGAGCGCGAGTTCGTTCAGCAGTCGATCTCTATCAGCCAGAAGCAGGTTGATGGCAAGGTTGAAGCTCTGGCATACAAGGGCAACGTTATCATCGTTGGCCGCTCCAGCGAGACATCCAATCTCTACAGCGAAGAAGAGAGCAGCATGGTAAGTACCTGAAGAGGACCACTTCGGATCAAAACTAACAGAAGAAATGCAGGACACTCTTGATATGGATTGGAGTGTCGAAGACACAACTGGGTTCATCAACGTGAATGCTATTCGCATCGCCAAGTATGGCGAGCGCAAGATCAGGGATGGCGAGCCCCTTTCCAAGCGTAAGTAGACAGACTTGGGATGCTAGCCTTCCAGCGCTGCAGAAGCTTTTGGTAGACGGGGGAAGATCGGCGAGAAATGGAATGGCTAATGTTGTGCTTGGAAATGACGAGTACTAGAAACAATAAGAAAAGCTCATGTGTAATACCTTCTTCAATGTTACCTACGCAGGTTGTGGGCAAAAGCCCTGCGATAACTCATTGTCCGACCGTCAGTTTTCGTGATATACTACCAATGTATTTGAATCAAAGGAAAAGGAAAAGGCCATTTAATAGATAGAAGAAATTCAAATCCTGTGTACGAAAAAGACAAAGAAGATTCGTTTCTATAAAAGTCCGGCCGCCATCGGTCTCCTTGCAGTCAGTTCAGTTCGTGTACTTGACTTGGCAACACATCACCCCAGCATACCGAGTATCTAGCTCCAATTTTCGCTTGCCTCCCTCTTCACACACTAACATAGGTATCATGCAGAGACGTCCATGGGCTCGGCTGCCGAAGGGCCGTCACCAACGTCAGGCTCAGCCTTGACCAGCAGTGCGGCCAGGTCAAACTCGGCATCCGGGTCGTTGAGGATGCGGACGAGGCTGGCCTCGAGGGCGGCGTTGAGGCCGCGGGCCCAGTCTTTGGACATGAATTCGTACCCGGGCCAGGTGGGCACGTACGAGCAGCGGATGCGCAGCTGCTCGTCGGGCCGGTCAAAGCCCTGCCAGAGCTCCATGAGCAGCGGGTAGCCGGTGAAGGTCTCCTGCCAGGGGGGCAGGAGGTTCTCCTCGCGATTGAAGCCGGGCAGGTCGTCGACGGCAGCAGCGCCGGAAGGGGAGGTTGGGGGAGGCTTGGGGTAGGCCTGCAGGATGATGGAGCTGTCCAGGCGGCGGCCCGTCTTGGCGAAGTCGACGGTGGTGCAGGGCATCTGGGCGTGCGGCATCTGCTCGACGTGCTCGGCGAGCATGTGGCGGACGGCGTCGCGGTGCGTCATGCGCGGCGCGGCGGCGGCCTTGTAGTTGATGTAGGCGGGGAGCGTCTCGAGCATGAGGGCGACGCAATCGAGCGACGCGGGCGTCTGGCGGCCGTGGATGACGGTGCCGAACTGCACCTCGACGTCCTCGGAGAGGCTGCCGCTGGCGTCAAGCTTGGCGACGGTCTGCGCCAGCGCCATCGAGTAGGCGGCCTGGGCGACGGCCAGCGCCGAGTGCAGGCCGTGTCGGCGCGTCATTTCGTTGAGGTCGTCAAGGCTGAGGCTCGAGAGGAGCGTCTCACATGCGACATCGCCGTTGCGGAACGACTCGGGGAACTCGCCCGGCGCCGGCAACGCGCGGTCGCCGAACTTGAACCAGCCGGCACCAGCACGCTCGCGCATCCAGTACAGGCTCGTCTCGAGCCAGTCACCGCTGTAGTGCGCCTCGATGGGAAGGCGCACGCCCTGCGGGCACTTGGTCGCGATGCCGGCGACGCTGGCCGGGTCCGCGTACGCGCGCGCAATCTCGCGCCGCAACACCTCGAGGCTGACACCGTCGTAGATCATGTGGAACAGCGACCAGATCATGACGCAGTGCTCGCGCGCCTCGTCGTAGACGAACGTGACGACCGCACCGGGCTGGTCCAGGCTCAGCACCTCGTAGGCCGACTTCTGCGCCTGCTCGATGGTCTTGGTCCACAGGCTGTCGGGCCGCTCGTCGTGCGCGGAGCAGATGATGCGCACGACGGGCAGCGCGGCGCGCGGCGAGTCCCGGGTCAGGACGACCTGCGCGAACGGCGTGAGCGGGTGCTCGACTGGGCAGGTGACGGTGCGGAAGGCGTCGTGCTCGCCGAGCACGGCGAGCACGGCGGCCTCGAAGCGGTCCAGGTCAAAGGTCGGCGGCACCTTGTAGGGGAAGTGCTCGATGTACGGCTTGGTGAGGCCCAGCTCGTCGACGCACTCTTGGAAGAAGGCGACCATGCGCGTCTGCATGCCGGTCGCGGGCAGCACGTGTGCAATCTCCTCGGCGGGGACGCCGAGGCCGGCAACGCACTGCGGGAGGCACTGGGCCTCAAAGTGCTTGAGCTTGGCGACGAGCGGGAGGAAGAGGAGCTCCTCCTCGTCCTCGATCTCGATCGGGCCGTCGTCGATCTCGGCGGCGGCGGAGTCCTGGGCGGCGGCGGCTTGCAGGGCGACGATGCGTTTGGCGAGGGCGTCGAGGCTGTTGCCGACCATGATGTCGTTGAGCGTGAGGCCCTCAACCTCGTACTCGCGCAGGGCCTGCAGGACGCGCATGCCCTGGAGACTGTCGATGCCCCAAGTATACAGCGGCACGGTAGCGTCGGCGGACGTGGCCGCATCTCCGATGACGGAGGCGATGGTGGCGACGATGAGCTCGCGGACGCTGTCCTCGCTGGTAAAGTCCACCGTCATCTTGGCGGCCTCGGCAGCCGCCGGGACCGGCGCGGAAGCGCCCAACGCTTCCTGCGCCCACTTCTGGAGCACCTTGCGGTCGACCTTGCCGCTGGCCGTGCGCGGGAGCTCCGCGAGCACCGTGTAGTCGCTCGGTCGCATCCAGGTCGGCATGGTGCGGTCCGCGACGTCGCGGCAGTCGGCGATGGCCAGCTCGCGAGCCTCGGGCGAGTCAGTCGCCTCGGCGAGCGAGATGTAGGCGACGAGCTGGGCCTTGCCGAGGACGACGGTGGCGACCTCGCGGACGCGCTCGGAGCGGGCGACGCCGGACTCGATCTCGCTCAGCTCCACGCGGCGGCCGTTGAGCTTGACCTGCTCCATGCTGAGGCGGCCGAGGATCTCGACCTTGGGCCGGCCGTCGGCGGCCCAGACGATGCGGCTGCGGTCGCCCGTCTTGTACACGGGGCCGAGCCCGAGCTTGCTGCCGTCCTTGAAGGCCGCGTTGGTCTCCTTGGGCCGGTTCAGGTAGCCGAAGCCGACCTGCGGGCCGATGATGGCCAGCTCGCCCGTCAGTGGCGACGGCGTCTCGACAAGCTCGTCCGAGTTGGGGTCGACGATGACGATGCCGGCGCAGCGGAGGCAGTCGCCGATGACGGAGCCGCGCGTAGTGACGGCCGACTCCTCCGTGGCCACGGCCATGGTGGCCTCGGTCGGGCCGTAGATGTTGATCAGGTGGCGCTGGGGCTCTCCTGGCCCGCGGAGCGAGTCGTGGGAGAAGTTGTCGATGGTGTACTTGTTGAGCAGCTCGCCACCGACGACCAGCGTGGTCAGCGAGGGCACTTTAGCCGGGCGCAGCAGCGTGGCCAGGCTGGGCACGGTGAAGATGGTGTTGGCCTGGAAGAGCTTGATGGTGCGCTCAATGTCAGTCAGCATGAGTGTGCGCTCGGCGACGCAGAGCGTGCCGGCGTTGCCGAGCGTGACGAAGATCTCGATGAGGCTGAGGTCGAACGTCGGCATGGCGAACTGCAGCCAGCGCAGCGCCGGGCCGACGGCCAGGTGCGGGAATGCCTCGTCGTGGCCGCCGATGGCGCAGCAGGCCGAGATGTGCGAGATGAGCACGCCCTTGGGCTTGCCGGTCGAGCCGCTGGTGTACAGGATGTAAGCGAGGTCCTCTTCCTTGGGCGTCCGGGGTTGCGCCGGCGCGAGGGACTCGACGGGCCGGTCGGCGCGCCAGGCCGACAGGTTGGCCATGTCGACCCAGACAATGTTCCGCAGGAACTCGGCGATGTGCGGCTCCGCGGCGTCGATGGCCAGGCCCGGGAACGGATTCGCCCCCAGGCCAAGCACGACGGGCGCCTCGATGTCCTCGAGGATGACCTGGACGCGCTCGGGGGGCGCGTCGAGCGGGAGCGGGCAGAAAGCGCCGCCGGCCTTCATGATGCCCATGTAGCCAGCGTAGAGCTGCGGGCAGCCGGGCAGGTAGAGCGGCACGATGCGCTGGCCGTTGAAGGGCTTGTGCCAGACGACTTTGGTCTCGAGAATGTGCAGCTCCTTCATCAGGTCCTCGGCGAGCGCGTGAACTTCGCCGTACGTCCACTTCTCGATGCTGCCGGAGGCGTCGGCGATGTACTCGATGCACGAGCTGTCGGGAGACTCGGCCGCGCGGCGCTCAAAGGCGCTGTGGAAGAGCGCGGGGCAGTCGGCCTCGCTGGCGTAGAGCGCGAGGTCGCTCTTGAGCAGCGGCGGGCGGCTGATCATGGTGGGCGGGCCATTTTGGCGGCACGAGAACGGCTCGGCCCTGTTCACGGACGGGTCGGCGGAGGGCTCGGGGGCGAGGTAGCGAGCAGCGAGCTCGAGGAGGTGGGTGGTAGATTGCGCGTGGCCGTTGCGGACGTCGACAAAGAGCTGAAGATCGGCGACGTTGACCTTTTCAGTAGGGCACACTGCGAGGACAAAGGTCTAGAAAGGAGAACGGTCAGACGAGGTGCAAACGGAAAATTGCTTGGCATATGCACAGTGAAGGAAGCTGCATTGAAGCTGCAGCCATAGACCACCACAGCTCGCTTCTTCTTACTTACACTAGATAGCTGCTTGGGAACTTTTGAGGCGCTCTCGGGTCCAATGATTTGAATCTCAAAATCGAGAAGCCCGTCGGCAATTGGAGCTGTGAGGGGCGAGGAAGAAATTGCTATGTTATCGGAAGAGAAGGATCGCAGTTGCTCGTTGATGCCAGGCGCCTTGGCCGTGACCAGCAGACGCTCGGAGCCGACATGGGCTGTGAAGGCGGCGTCTTCCAAGTCGGACACGGCGAGGACAAAGGCACCAAACGCCTTGAGCAAGGCATCGTTGGAAGCGAGTACCGGGGTCAATTGGCGGGACACTTGGTTATAGTCTGAGGGCGCCTCGTAGTGGCCGTCCTCGAGATTGCGAAAGGTAATGTCGAAGAAGGGCAGCTTGGTGCGGGGGAGACTGTTGATCTCTGGCGCCGCCATGGTGATGAAGTATGACTGATTTTATAAAGACACGCAGGATGAGGCTGGATAAGTGTATGTAGGTAGCTGTGATCAGATAACGGAGAGACAGGGCTTGTTAGAATAATGAGTGAATGAACAAAATGGGAGGAAGCCAATGTCGATGGTAGCGGCGTCCTCTATATTGTTCACCTCAAAAATAGAGTACCATTACTCTCATCAGCTACTCATCAGCTATGCACGAATCTCACGCGCAGCAGCCCAGAATCTTTTTAAGGCACTGGTCTGTTGACTCAATTACGGCCCTTTCTGTTTACGGTCCTGTAATACGCAGCTTTCCGCGGGCCCTTTTCCGTAAGACCACCATCTGATCCATCAATTTCGCAATGAAACCATAATAATAATGTCCATGACAAGCACGTTCCGAGGCAGAAGGGGTCAGGGATGGTCTGTGTCGATGCTCACGCTGTAGGGAGACTGCGCCGGCCCGCGCAGGGCCTCTCCTCGTTGGCCCTGGTCCGTCGTCGGGCTTACATTTGCTTACACCGGGGGAACCGACCGGATGCTTTATTAGGCGAAAAGAGGTGAGACGGTATAAGCACAACTTGCGGCTACCCAAGTTGGGCGCTGTGGGACTGCAGCTCTTGATTGTGCCGTCCCGCGCGCCAAGGATGAAAGATCTTCAGCACTATGGGTGTGGTTGATGCAGGCTGTGCCCTTATATTACAGACTCGAGTCTCCCTCGCTGGTAATCGGCGGACATGGTTGCAACGTGGGTTGGTTGTGGACACTACCTGGAGAGGCAGACAGACAGACTCCAACCTACAAGGGTGCTACCACTGATTTGCTTTTTTATTTTTTATTTTATTTTATTTGTATTTTTATTTTCTTAAAAAAAACGCCATAAGCAATGAAAAGAGGGATGTTCCAGCAAGGCAGTTTCCTACGAGTTGCGGGAATAACGCTACGCAGGGCTGAAGCTTCTAGAGCGAGCGCTACCAGGCAGTTAGCTCGCAACAGTTGAGGACTGCGGAAAAGTAATCATGTTGTTCGAAAGTTAGGTGGTATTGTTAAATAACCAACATGATGGATTGTTCAGTCGACCCTATGTTTTGTCACTCTCAGAGCCTGCACAGCCACACAACAGATGCCAGCCCCGAAACGCCTCCAAGTTTGCCTCAAGCTCTTGCTTGTTTCCCGGCCGAGTCGAGCTCAGCCTCAGCCTCAGGGCGGGAAATAGAACTGTGGCTTTGTTACGCGGGAAATCTTACCCAATTCGGATACCTTGGAGACGGAACGGCTTTCGGTTTTGGGACAGCCTTGTGCGGTAGATGATGCCGCTATTCCTCTTTAGGTATGCTTTGGTGCTGGTTACCTTTTCTTGTAGCAGATCGGATATCGGGTGCCCTGAAAGACTCACACATTTACACAGGTCCCTTGACCAAGACCTTGCAGGAAGCTAGCACAAGGAGTTTGTCCCCCGGAACAGCCTTACAGCTCCCCATGCCTCCTGCTCTCCCTTGCCCGGCTAACACGGCGCATCCTGAGACGTGGACACTTACGTGTGTCGAGCGCCATCTCGCTCTTTCGTGCCTTCGGCTTTCGTCGAGGCTACTTGCTAGTAAATACCACCGTACTGGTTGTGCGTTTCTATGCTGGATGAGGAAACTGCTCTCGTTCATCCGGCTGCTCAGGTCCGAACCGTCTTGGCAATCTGGGTCAAGTTAAAAGTCTCCTGCTACCTCGCCATCATCTAGATCTAGAATCACACTTCTGCAGTCATCAATCAACCCGCACAGCCCTCTCAACAATCTCCAACATGACCAGCTTCACGTACCGCGATGGCATCGCCGTCCTGCAGCTCATCGCCTTCATCCCGTGCCTTCTCTTCGCCACCGTCCTGTGCTTCAAGCAGGGCATCCGCGCCGTCTCCGCCTGCTGGCGCTTCCTCCTCATCCTCGGCCTGCTGCGCGTCATCGCCGCCATCTGCCAGCTGCTGCTCATGACCCACGACGACCGTAGCATCGTCGTCACCAAGCTCACCTGCGACCTCCTCGGCATCGCCCCGCTGACCCTCGCCGCCGTCGGCCTCCTCCGCCGCGTCAACGAGACGGCCCTGACGCTACCCAAGCGCGTCTTCCTCCTCGTCGACCTCGTCAGCCTCGCCGGCCTCGGCGTCGGCATCGGCGGCGCCGTCGAGGCCGTCGACAGCAACACCATCCCGTCCCTCCTCAAGATCGCGCTCGCCCTGTTCGTCGCCTGCCTGGGGCTCATGTTCTGCATCCTCGGCTGGCTGACCGCCTCCGTCAGCCTGCTGCCCCGGAACGAGAGGGTGACGCTCTACTCGGTCTACCTCTGCGCGCCGTTCCTCATCGTCCGCATGGTCTACGCCTGCATCGGCGACTTTGGAAACGATCCTCGGTTCAGCATCTTTAACGGCGATCCGACCATCTTCCTCTGCATGTCGGTCCTCGAGGAGATTATTCTCATGATCATCTGCCTCTACGTCGGCTACATGTACCCGCCCACTGCTCTCAAGAGCACCGCCCCCAAGCCTCGCTACATGAGCGAAGCTTGATAACCGTCAAAACTACCCTCTAGTTTATACACGAAACAATGAAAATACCGGGACAAGCGTTGCTTTTTTTATGTATATCTTTTTTACTGCAATTTGAATGACATGGCATGGCGTCCAGGGATCTTTAACAGCGCCATAGTCGGCGACAGTGACAGACTCACTCGGAGCAAATTTCAGGCTTGGTTTGAAAATAGAAATAATCATTATCAGAATACAGCTTCAGATTACTCAATAAACTTACACGACTTTAAATTTGCCCAACTTGTACCCCGCCTTGTCTCACTGCCCTCCACTTCCCCTTGAAGATGACGCCGTAAGAACCCCTCAGGCCGGCCCTGGACCATCAGCCACTGGGCCTCTGTCAGCACTTGTCTTATTCACGCCCCTTATTACTACGTAAAGTACTGTGTGCCCGCTGAGAGGCGGACATGCGACAAGCGATTGTTCAGGACATTGATTGATAGCTGTAAACTGTGGCGGGCAGGATTTGTGCGCAGGGCTGAATTCCGAATCCCGTCCTGCATGAATCGACGCGTAACACTCGGGCTGTGTCGCAAGAAAGCGACCAAAAAAGGCCAAAATAGAGGTTCAGAAAAAAATTAAACATTCAAAGGGAATTTGAGCATCTCTCTTGTGGAATGCTCAGCGGGTGTGGGAATTCAAGTTGCATAGGCACAAGCAGCGTTGCATCAGCACAACTCTCGGATCCAGGCGGGGAGGAGAGCTTACCTGTAAGCGCAGCAGCCTCACCAACCGGAATAGAGTGGCTCAGGTATATACGTGCGCTATTATCCCCGTCTAGTTTTATCGATTAGTTTGATGATTTGCTTGGAAGAAGGCTGGTGCTATATGTGGAATTATGGCCACCACCAAAACTGCGTATGCGCAAGCCATTGTTCGTGAGATGTCCGTAGCAAGAGAGTACGAAACGTACGTCAACGTGTTGAAAATACCTAGCTGGTTTATGTATAGACACCAAGACTGCGCCGTCTACATTACATGAGCACCCCTCTCATCAGCTTTCATATGTGGTTGACTAGCTTCTGGTATTGGCTTCTCCTCGACCATGTGTAGGGTAAGGAAGCATCGCACACGGGACCTGGGGTTACTGGTCTACGCAGCCACGGCTGGGGCGTAGGTTTACGAATCAACAATAGGTCACGATCACTTACATTTTTATCCTGGATAGCAATTTTGAATTTATAGAATTGTGATTTGATCTTTTGCAGCTGCTTTAACAATCTTATGTGGCTTGCCTTGGCGTAGCCTCGTCTCTAGTTATTACTTACTAGACTTGGAAGGTTAGCGACGGAAAGCGGGCGCTTCGTTGTCATCATCCTTCTCAACGCCCAGCAATTCATCACCGGCATTAGAATACGCATCGCTTGGTAAAGCCAGTCTACATACGGGTAAAAGCTAAATACTTCAAAAATACCTCACGAACCTTGGAGCAAGCATGGCTTCGCAGGATCCACCACCGTCGGCACGCGCCGAAGCTGCAGCGTATATCTCGCAGACCAGCTTCCATAAAAAGTTCACCATACCGGCCACGTCCAGCCATGGTGAACTGACGTTCAGCTACAGTGATGTCGGCGCGACTCCGGAGGAGCAGACGGATGCGGCACAGGTCCCGGTTGTCCTCTTCCACCCAGGCCTGTTTGCCTCGCGATATGTGGGAGTGTCCTTGCACGCGTTGGCTACGCATCTGGGGATCCGCGTGCTCACCGTCGATAGGTACGGCATGACCTGATACATTGGCTACATGGCTTCACTTTCAGCTAACCGCGCGCCTAGGCCGGGGTTCGGCAGCTCCACGGCGGTTCCTGTCGAGAAGCGCGTCGACACCTGGGTCGAGTTTGTGCCGCTGCTACTCGCCCATCTCGGCATCCCGCACATAACGATCGTGTCGCACTGTGCCGGAACAGTCTACGCACTCAACCTGCTCTACAGGTGTAGAGATCTCCTGAGCCCCGAGCGTCCAATGGCTGTGTTGATGGGTATGCAGACCGATGAAACGAGGAAGTCCAACTGCTGATACTGTGAATAGCACCCTGGGTCGACCCGCAACACTCTAGAATGACAATGATGCAGGCGGCACAGTATATCCCGTCCCCCGCATACTCGCTTTTTAACGGACTGAGCCGCTTCGCAGCTCGCGGCATGTTGACGACGGTTTCCAGCAGTGAGGCCGTCTTCAACGCTTTCGGCATGGGACAGCGATCAGAAGCAGAGGAGCAGACCGTTCAAAGCTGGGCAAAGGACAATTCGATGAAGCTCGAGCGAGAATGCGGCCTGTCCACCAAAATACAGGGCGCCCTACAGCTTCAGACCGTGGAGCACATCTTTTCGGAAAACACGACCGGTTCGAGCGACGAGGCTCGCCACTGCGCGCGAAAATCGGCGCCTGGTAGCTGGGGGAAAGCAGACGACTATTCGGTTTTTGTGGAGGAGGTAGCCCGACAGGAACGTTCGAGGCGCGGCGGCGACGCAGATGCAGCCTCGCCGGCGAAGCTGAAGGTGATGGCCTTCTTCGCCGCCTCGGACCACATCATAGGCGAGGGAGGCCGAGGGTACGTGGAAAAGTGCTGGAATGGTAAGGCGGGGGATTTTGGCGATGCCTTCGAGTTTAGGTCCAAGACTGTTGCTGGGACTGGTCATGATGAGCTTGTTGTCGGGTTTGATGTCTGGAAGGAGATTGTCGCCAACATTCGTGGTAATGAGGTTCCGTAATGAGTCAACTGTTCATAATAATGGAACCTTTTCCGATGAGACGGATTCCTGTAAATTGATTGCGTTGCATCATGAAAGTCGGCGTTTGAGCGATGGTTGCACGAGGCCATCTCTGACTGTTGGAGCACTAACTTATAATAAGAACTGACTATGTACTTATAGCCGTGCTGCATTCTAGCGGTCAAGACTGAGCGACGAATGTCGGGAGAGAGGTACACCGCTCGAGACTTGATCTCTAAATTCAAACTGCTTTTATTGGTTGACATTGATCTCAGTTCTCATAAGCTTGCTAGTTGGGTGACAGGCGTTTAGTGAATCCATTGTGCACAAGGCTGTCGGCTCGGCGGATCTGCAAATGAAGAGGGGTCATCAACCAACGACGTCAGCTTCGCAACAACCACCTCCTGGCATCTGCTTTCCACCACAGCCCTTTTTGTAGTTTTCCAGAGGCATCAAAAAAAAGAAAATCATCAACGATTTCATCATGAGCAAACATAGCAGCCGCAGATCTGGCCACTCTACGGACAGCGAAGCCGCATGGCATTACTTTAAGCACTCGGGTGGCAAACGCACCAACACCAACGCTATACTCGCCACAGCCCTCAAGAAGCAGTATCCCACCCTCCATCTGAGCATCGTGCCAGCGTACACCGCCGACATCCTAGCCTTCGCATCCAGCGGACAGGCCAGCTTCACCGAGGTCGAGGACGACACCGGCGACGACGGCGTCCCCGCTTCGCTCGGCCAGAAGCTGTTCGTGCCGCCGCCGAGGCGCGGCGACGGCGGCGTCGTCATCCGCGCGCCCACCTTTGCCAAGTTCCTCTACCAGCACGGGGGCCACGAGTTTATCGTGTACCTGGCGCGCGCACAGGACGGCACGTACGACGTCCAGGACACGTACTACATCCTGTCGACCGACGAGGCGCGCACCGACGCGCTCGTGCGGGCGGCGGGCGCCTGGGCCAGCGTGCTGCACAACGAGATCTGGGTCTTTGACGGCGGCTTCTGGCGCAAGGACGCCGGGCTCTACGCGAGCGTCATGAAGGCCTCGTGGGACGCCGTCATCCTCGACGAGGAGATGAAGACGGCGCTCATCGAGGACCACCTGTCCTTCTTCCGGTCGCGCGCCACCTACCGGAACCTCAAGGTGCCCTGGAAGCGAGGCATCATCTACTACGGGCCTCCCGGCAACGGCAAGACCATCTCGATCAAGGCCATGATGCACACGCTGTACAAGCTGACGCCCGAGGTCCCTACGCTCTACGTGCGAACTCTGGCTTCGGTACGTCCACAGGCCCCCACGCTCTCTCGGCTTATACTTGACCGGTGAACTAACAGCCACACAGTTCTTTGGTCCTGAAGATTCCATCAAGAAAATATTCGCTCGCGCTAGGCAGTTTGCGCCCTGCTACCTAGTCTTTGAAGATCTCGACTCACTCGTCTCCGACAGCGTGCGGAGCTACTTCCTCAACGAAGTAGACGGCCTTCAGTCCAACGACGGCATCTTCATGATTGGCAGCACCAACCACCTCGATCGCCTGGATCCCGGTATAGCTGTACGTATTACCTCGCGTCCCAACCTCGCCACAGCTAACGGATAACCAGAAACGTCCCTCGCGCTTCGACCGCAAGTACCTCTTCCCCAACCCCAACCTCAAGGAGCGCATCGCCTACTGCCACTTCTGGCAGTCCAAGCTCGCGGGCAACAAGTCCATCGAGTTCCCGGACAAGCTGTGCGAGGCCATCGCCGGGATCACCGACGCCTTCAGCTTCGCCTACATGCAGGAGGCCTTCGTCGCCGCCCTGCTCGCCATCGCGCGCAGCGAGGGCCGCGACGACGACGACGACGACGACTCCGTGGACGACGAGTACGGCGTGGCCACGGTCGACCTGGCCGACGAATGGGTCGGCGTGGTGGACCCGGCCAGCCGCGACGACGTCGACCTGGAGCACCTGAAGCTCTGGGTGGAAATCAAGAAGCAGATCCGGATCCTCCGCGAAGGAATCAAGGAGGATCCGGAGGAGTAGCTGATAAGGGCCCTCCAGGAACGCCACCGGACGTTGCGACCAATATTTTATAGGTAGCAAGTTTTTCTTCGTTATTTCCTAGCTTCGTCAAAATGCTCATGTGTACAACTCGGCACCCTATTATGCCCGCCCATCCGCCCTCAGTCTCTTCATGCGCTGACCACGATGTTCCCAGTGAGGCGGATGTCCCTGCTACTCGCACCGACGTATATCTTGTAGTCTCCCGGCTGCAGCGCCCATCTCTGCTGCACCACATCCCACTGGCTAAAGTCCCTCCTCGTCAGCTCAAACGTCACCCTGCCCGCCTCCCCCGGCTCGAGGCGCATCTTCTCGAAGCCGCGCAGCTGCCTCGGCGGCGCTCCCGGGATGCCCAGGTACAGCTGCGCGACCTCGTGTCCCGCCACGGCGCCCGTGTTCTCCACGCTGACCGCCACCTGGGCGACCACCTCGAACAGCTCGTCCAGGCCCGCTTCGCCGATCACGCCCCTGTGCACGCTGTGCGCCGAGACGGACAGCGCCGAGTAGGCAAACGTCGTGTAGGTCAGGCCGAAGCCAAACTCGAAGCGCGGCGTGACGTTGCGGGCGTCGAACGCGCGGTAGTCCAGGTACTGGCCCTCGTCAAAGTCGCACTGCGGGTCCGTCCCGTTCGCGCGCCGCCCGCACGGCTGGTACACGGGGTAGTCGGACTCGTTGCGCGCCAGCGTGTACGGCAGACGGCCGGAGAAGCCCGCCTCGCCGTGGAGCAGGCGCACCAGCGCGCGCCCGCTGTCCTGCCCCGGCAGGTGCGCCAGCACCGCCGCCGTGACGTTGGGGTGGTCGATCCAGCTATCCACCAGCCTCACGCCCGCCGCGTGCACCACCACGATGGTATTGGCGCACCGCGCCGCGACGTGCAGCACGAGGCCGTCGCTGAAGTCGTCGCGCAGGCCGTCGCGGTCCCAGCCCTCGGTGGCCATGGCGTTGACGAACACCAGGCAGGCGTCCGAGGCCGGGTTGACCTGCGGCGCGCCGGAGGCGGTGTCCCAGTTGACCCAGGTGCCGTCGCGCGCGGCGCGCTCCTGCAGGGCGTGCAGCGGGTCGAGGATGTACGGCGGCGCGGTGGCGGCGGCGCGGCCGCCGCTGATGATGGTGCCGAGGCGCGCAGCCTGGTCAAAGTACGCCTCGGTGCCGAGCACCGCCTGCGCCATCTCCGGCGACGAGTAGTAGCCGAGCTGGAACAGGACGTCCGTGTTCTTCGTCGCCGGCAGGGCCGCGTCGTAGCCAAAGACCGACAGCATCTTCATCTTGCCCTTGAAGGGAAGCGCATTGTTGGTGTTCTTGACGAGCACGTGGCCGGCTTCGGCGCCTTCCAGGATGGTGGGCGCGGACGCTGGGCTGCGGGCGTCGACGAGCTCGTGCGGCTCGGTCAGGTTCTTCATGCCGACGCCGGGCGCGGGGAAGTCGCGGTCCTGGCCGACGAGGTACCAGGAGGCGACGATGCGGGTGGCCATGTCGGTGACGCGTGGCTCGGGGACGGTGCCGTTGCGCACGGCGTCGGTCAGGTTCCGGCCCCAGCTGCCGCCGAGGGGCATGAGCATGTCGAGGCCGGCGTTGGCGCTGCCTAGGTTATGCTGCGCGTTCCAGTCGAGCATGACGAAGCCGTCAAAGGCGAGCTCGCCCTTGAGCAAGCCGTTCATGAGTTTGCTGTTCTCGCAGCCGTACGTGTTGTTGATGCGGTTGTACGAGCACATGACGGACCCGACGCCGGCGCGCACGCCGTCCATGAAGGGCCACAGGTAGTACTCGTGAAGCGTCTTGTCGTCGACGTTGGAGGAGGCGGCTTCCACTCCAAAGTACGGACGGCGAAGAGTTTCCTGCTCGTTTGCAATGAAGTGCTTTCCTTTTCTGTCAGTCATTACTTCAGCTCAAGTAGCAGAGGTGCGCACCGTACCTTGATGTTGGCAATGACGCCAGCCTTTTGAATGCCGGTGATGGTTTCCGCGTTGAGCTGACCAGACAGATAGGGGTCCACGGAGAAGCCTTCCCAGTTTCTACCACCCAGGGGCGTGCGTCCCAAGGGGCCGGCATTCGGACCGAGGGCAATGTTGATGCCCTTTCCCTTGAACTCGCCTCCCATGTAAAAACCACGCTGATGCGTCAAGTTCCTGTCCCAGCTTGCGCCGGCGTGCAGCGCCGAGGGGTACGCGTTGACCAGCTCGGCGGCCCGGACGCCGTTTCCGGCATCGTGAAGGCACATGCCGGGCCAGTTGAGGCGCGGCACGGAGCCGGTGGTCCCGGCGCAGGTATTGTCCGCCTTGAAGCCGCGGGTGATGTTGACCTTTTCCTCGAGCGTCATCTGAGCAACCAACGCGCGGGCATTCTCGTAGGCGACAGCCCACTGCCCTTTGCCTTGACCCTGAGCTATTTGTTTGCAAGAAAGGGCAGTTAGAAGAGGCCTGGTAAATACGCTGAAATGTCATGGAATAAAAAACTCACGGGTTGGATACACATCTGGTGAGGTAGCTCTGCCGGCCACAGGCGCGGGCAGCAAAAGGCCCGCCAGGCTGAACAAGGTAGTCGCAGAAGGTCTCATGATGCAGGAAAGCTATTGAGTAGTTATCGGGTATAGGAGCCTTCCCAGTCGTAGGCAGCGGAACGGCCCAGAGCCTTGTTAAATAAGAAACCAAAATTGCCGAACCAAGGAATGGTGAATGAGGAAGGATGGACGGGGAGCCGTTGGCAGCGTCCGGCGCGTTGTCGGGCCGGGGAACAATGCCGCAAATTCGGACCGATGAGCCGCCTACCTACCTAAATAGTTACTGCCTTGGTATTGGGTACGGAGTCCTCCGTCAAAGTACAATGACGTTGAGAGCCTCGTTGTGGGTGCCGAGGGGGGGCTTTGGACTCGGGACCCCAGAAACAGCAGGTCATGCGGTGTAGCCGGTGTGTGGGTAATTCCAGTCCAGTATAACGGGAGATGCAGCTTGTATTCCGTCGCCAAGAACCTTGGGAACCAGGGCGTAGAGGAGGAAGCTTCGGCGCTTCTTCATAAGAAAGAAAGGAGAGTTAGTTGTCAGTTGCTGCTAATCGGATCGCCTCCCGCTGGTCCCCGGAAAGCCCATTTTGATTTGACCCCCACCTATGTACCTACAGTATGTACAGTATGTACCTACCTTTGTACCAGCTGTATATATGTACATAACTACGGATAACTAACTAGTCAATAACAATTCCCACAAGAAGGTTGTTGATCAATCAATATGACCGACGGGTTTAGAAGCCGGAGCAGTTGCAGCTGTCGACCTCAAGCCACACTGTAGTTGACAGGCATCTTGCGGCAAATCCTATTGGTACAGAAACAATGAAACTGCGGTGAGATCATCGCGGTAACACGAGGCGGGATGAGCGAGGACCGGAATGCCTCCATTCAGTATGACAAGACAGGCTATCAAGACGGAATAATAATTCCCTCATGGATATACATCAGTTATCGTTTGTCTCATTAATTTCGTAATCAATCTCAGCGACATCATCACCGTGGGGTGGCGAGGTCCAAGGAGAGAAGCTGTTGCCACACATGATGGACCCTTACCTCCCTCCCCCTCCGGGATAATCGAATGCAACTCAAGAGCATGTCATGAGTTGCAAGCATTCTAGTCCTAATTCCGGCATTTACGCTCCTCGTAAATAATGTCCGCCGCCAAGTTGGCCATGGCATATGTCGCGACCTGCAAATGAGCCGTGATGGCCACGGGAAAGACAGAGGTGTCCACGACACGCAGCCCTGCCACTCCCTTCACACGCAACTCTGCGTCGACAACCTTGCCCATCGCCGCTGTACCCATGGGGTGGTACGTTGATCTATGTATGTACATAGCTTCTTGTTAGCATTCCGTCCTAGCAAGTTCCCCTACGACTGATCCCGCCTACCCTAGACCTGCGGCGAAGCGCTTCTCAATGTACTCATCTGTAGAGTCGGTCGTGAAGACCTTGTCGAAGCCCGGAGCACCCGCATCGCCGGCAAGGACATCACGACCGAGCGGCGTCTGTCCCTCGGTCAACGCAAGTAATCGTCGCATTCCATCCCGCGCAACAAATCTGTCCACTGCTGTCGCGTGGTAGTTGGGGTCGATCAGCGGCGCGTCCTTCACATCTGCAGATGCGAGCTTGACGGTGCCCCGTGATGTCGGCAGAAGATTGATCCTGGCCGTGCTGATCGTCGATCCGTCGGGCAATCCGGCATACAGGAGAATGTATTCGTTGAATGTGCGATCCTGACTCAGCAGAGGATGCGTTTCGGGGTCAGGTTTGCAGCCCTCGTCCTCTTCAATGGCACGTGCGAGGCCGTCCTTGTCGCTGACACCAGCTGACACCAGGAAATCAGAGGGAGTGCCCCAGCCATGCCGCGTCTCGCTGAACAGAGGGTTGTCCGAGCCGAGTGCGTGTCCGGCCGAGGGATCCTTCAGCTTCCACATGACGCGAAACAGGCCGTGGTCAGCCAGGTGCCGCCCAACATCCGGCGCATCGACCTTGGCAATGATGCCGTGCTTGGCCAGCTCTGACGGCGGCCCGATGCCAGACAGCATGAGAATCTGAGGAGTGCGCACCGCACCGGCAGACAGGATGACCTCCCTACCTCTAACCTCCGTTCCGTTGCCAAGCTGGATGCCAACCGCACGCTGCGGTCTGTCAGCGTCGGCGTCGGGCTCCAGGAGGACCTTGGCCACCAACGTGTCGGTCAACACCGAGATGCCGTCGAGAGGGTACACGACGGAAGCGATCTGGCGACGACCCTCGTGCCTGTTCTCGAACAAGTCACCGACGCCGTTGGGCTCGCCCGCGTTGCCGTCCAAGCATGGCAGCATGTCGATCCCGATGGCCTTCCAGGAATCGAGCACCTTTTCGCGCAGAGGGTACTCGCGATTCGTCGAGACCACGCCTTGGACGGAAACGGGCCCTTGCGTACCGTGCTGCTCGGGGTTGACGGAGGCGTTCGCGACTCTCTCGGTCTCGCGAAAGTACGGGAGCAGGCCGTCGTAACTCCAGCGATGTTCGCCCACCGTCTCTGCCCAGAGGTCATAGTCTCGCCTCGCGCCACGACTCCATCCTCCTGCTCTGATTGGTTACCAAATCACGACAACAGTGTGCGACGAGGCCATGGCTGGCTAGGGAAAAGAAACCACCATACCTGAATTGATGACCGTGCCGCCACCGAGTCCCTTTCCGCAAGGTAGGTCGATTTGCCGCCCGTCGAGGTGAACTTGCGGGACGGTCTTGTATTTCCAGTCGTACTCGCCGCCTATTAGGTTGGTCGAGTTGGGGTAGACTATGCTCTGATCATTGCTTGCATCCGCGCCAGCCTCGACGACCAGGATCCTGAGCGCCGGGTCATGACGGAGTAGGCGGTTGGAGGTGACGGAGGCCGAGAGGCCTCCCCCGACGAAGATGTAGTCCCACAGCAAACCCGGTGAACCGATGTCGTTTTTGTCTCGCCACATGCCGAGCATTTATGAGGGAAGACGGGGTGTGCAGCGCGGGGAAGTGTCGCCAGTCGGCAGTGAGCCGCCTGCATAGATACTGGAGACGAAGAATCAGGCTGCTGTGCAGCTTGCCAATGGGAATCTACGGGGAATTCTAACGACTAAAGGTGCTTAGTGAATGCTGCTAATGCACGTATTGCGCAAGTAGGATTTAATAGCTGGCCATGAGGAGCGGAATAGGCCGTAATTAATTGACTGGTGATCCTCTCTCTCTGTCTTCCCCTACTGTGCAGCGCCATCCCTGAGCAGCTTTGAGCGGTAATCGGAGCCTATCACCCTCTCCCCGAGCAACAAGTCCGGTATGGGGTTGTAATTACAACTTTTAAAAAAGGAAAAAGGAAAAAGAGCAGCGCCAAGCGAAATTGACGTGAATTGCCGTGAAGCATGTCTTAAACATGCATGCACGCCATGGAGCGACCCATTTTCGCACGTCACGAATCTACTGGTAAAAAAAGGGTTTAACCGAGTTGGGACGCTGAGTTCTAGCTTCTAGAATGAAACGTCTTGCGGGGCTTCTATATGATTTGTGACAGAGTTCGTCGGCGGGAGTCTTGGCTTTTCGGACATTACTTACTTATTGCTGAATCCTGTCAACATCGCTGACGAGTTGTAGAGCAAGATCTAGTTGATGATGATGGCATCGAGGGAACTGCCTCCCCAAATAACGGAAGTAACAGTGCAAGATCATATATTAGGAGACGTCCCGCATTGCAGGGACCTATAACCCCGACTTTATTAGCATCCCGGCTGTGAGTACTAACAGCCCCGAGCAACCACAATTGTCCCGAGAACCAGACAGTACTTATTATTCAAGTGCATCTGGGAACTCCTCACCTCTTCGTATGTTGGTTGGTTGGTTGGTTGCTTTGGCCTTCCTCTCAACAGTCAAGATTGGCAACGCAGGTCGCAGCAGCTGCAACTGTCAGTCAGTGGACCACCGGCTAAGTTGGCCTCCAAACCCAGCTACCGTCAAGGTTACAGCCAGTTTGCCAGATACTATCCGTAGTGGACGCGGGAGTACAGGGCAACAGGGGTGGTTGGCAGGGTTCAGAGCAGCTCCAGCTGAAGCATCTCTCACCGAAACGCCCAGCATCGTATGCACGGAAAAAGGCTAATTAAACGTTGGTGCGGTGAAGGGAGAGGGGATCCCCAATCTATGGATACAGAACAGGCCATGGTCGCGTTTCGACGCATTGGAGTGTCCGGGGCAAAATCGCCAAGTGAGCAGCAGTCTATGGTTGGCTCCAGGAACCAACCCCTGCTTCCCGGACGCAGCTAGTAGGGTAGTTTGTTCATGGAATCTTGGCAGTTACCGAAGTATGGCGGGCGGTGGTGGCAGGGAGACATTTGCCTCCTTCGAAAAAGCTTATGTAGTGTACGGCCGGTGGTGATAGGTTCACATCTGGCCATACACTGACTCGGGCGTTCATCATCATGCGCCGATTAGACGATAGAGGAGTGCCATCAGGTCAGCTCACGTTGTGAATTATTGAACCCGCGCCTCTCTATTGGCGTCCCAAGCGCAAACTTTGGGGTAAAATAGATTGTGGGTGGGTGGAGGAGGCAACCCATTGACACTCGTTGAGGCAGGTGTCAGTTTCTTGAAATAATAATAAAGAAAAGTCTCGACACAGGGAGGGAGAGGAAAGGAAAGAAAGAGAGTCACAGGCCACGGCAGATAACTAGTTGAGAGAATGAGCAAGGTTATGAATTGTTCCAGATGAGCATGGGTTTGCCACAGCCCATCCATGCTCAACTGGGATCCGGCGGGCGCCACTCAACAAGATTCTCATGTAGGAATATTCACAAGTAAAAAGTACTCGGCACAGTGAATGAGGGTGGTGTATAAACTAGCTGATGAACGAGCCGGCCCTCAGACGGCTCAGTAGATCGGACCGGCGCCGCTAATAATAACTGCCTGGAGGTACAGTGCACAGAAGATCAGAAGCGCCGAGGTAAGAAACAAGATGCAGTTGGACCCCATAGTTATTAGCTAGTTAGTTGCCTCGAGTCTCCTCCAGTGGAAGGCTAGAAGCAAACTGTGGCGTCGTGAGACATGGACTTGGACGTGCGCCCACCGTTGCCGTGCCCCTGCATCTACGTTTCCATCTTCTCATAACGAACTACGAATTCATCCATTTCTTCTTTGCCGTTTTCACACATATACGTCCTCGTCGCCAACCCTTCCCGCACCCTTTCTTTGCCCAAGACGTCGGATGTCGAGCGCTGCTGCTCAAAGTTTCCCCTTCTACTAAGTAGTTGTGATGGCTCAGCAGCGGCGCAGAGTTAGCGCGCGCCCGACGACCAAGACAGCCATCACAGACTGCTGGGCAGAAGACGAATAAAGGCCAAAAAAAAAAAAAAAACCGGGGGAGGATAAAAGAGAGAGAACAACTATTGACCATGGCCGCCATGACCCCCCCTTTCAGTGCCGTGATAACACGCCGGCACCCGCCCATCACCCACGCCGGCGCCGGCCTCATCGCCACGGCCATCATAGTGCCAGTCATCGCCACGCTGTGGACGTTTCTGCGAATTTGGACTCGGAGGATAAGAGGCGTCTCAGCGTGGTACATCGAAGATGTCTTATGCTATCTTGCAGTTGTAAGTCAACTGGTACTTCGACATCGCTCGCCCCTTCCTCGGCTGACTTTCTCCCGGCTAGTTCTTCTTCTGGGGCCTTGGGATCAATTACATCTGCAGTACGCACCTACAGCGCTCCGTCGCATTTCTTGTACAAGTGACCAGCTGCTAACATGTCCCTCCTGCAGCGGTGACGCTCGGCGGCGCCGGCAACCATCTTCCCCGGCTGACGGGGGCCGATGACCGCGCCCGATTTTCCCAAACCACCTTCGCCGCTCAGGTCCTGTACGCCCTGACGCTGGGATGCACCAAGATGAGCATCACCTGGATGATCAAGCGCATCTTCTTTGAAAACTCCCGTGCTTGGATCCCCTACTGCCTCATGGCTGTCAACTTTTGCTGGATGGTGCAGACCATCTTAACAGGCCTGTTTCTCTGTCGCCCGATCACACTGAACTGGGACCCTGATGGTCGAGGCACATGCGGCAACAAGGCCGTCGTGTTCTCCGCGGTTAGCATTGTCGACATCATCACCGATCTGTTAATCATCGCACTCCCTGCTAAGATGCTCTGGGGTATCCAAATGCGGACAAGTTACAAAATCGCTGTTGGCTGCATGTTCGGTGCTGGTTTGATGCAAGTCCCCCTTCCCTTATCGCTCTCGATGCGTTTTGCATTTTAACAGTCTGTCAGCACGA
Source organism: Cordyceps fumosorosea ARSEF 2679 (assembly GCF_001636725.1). Classification (NCBI taxonomy): domain Eukaryota; kingdom Fungi; phylum Ascomycota; class Sordariomycetes; order Hypocreales; family Cordycipitaceae; genus Cordyceps; species Cordyceps fumosorosea. Next base: position 139,651 of record NW_017387306.1, on the reverse strand, counting down.
TTGCATTTACTACCGTCCGACTATACAGCGTCATCACCCTCGACTTTTCCGACCTGACTTACAACTTTGTGTCCATCTCCATCCTTGGCATTGTCCAAGCCGGCGTCGCCATCATCGTCGCCACTGCGCCTCTTCTCCGCCCTGCTTTCGACCGCACCGTCGAGTCTTGGTCTTATTCCTTTGGCCGTGGTCCTCCAGCATCGACTGCTCGAGCGTCAAAGGGGAGGCTGTCACGTCGCAGAGTCTCAGCGCATGCTAAAAGCTCCACGTGTGCCTCGTCGCTCAGCATCAGCAAGAATACGAAACCGCTCCCTGGGTTTAGGCAGTTGACCGAGAGTGAGGAGAATCTGCGGTGGGAGCTGGACGTCATGCATGCTGACAAGGGCAAGACTCTGACAGAAGTGTCCAACGCGCGGAATGGCTCCGGTATCGATGAAGAAGAGCTTCCGTCTGGCCAGATAAAGGTCACGCAGTCCACACAAGTCTCCCGTGGATAATCTTACATGAATCACATGATACCTCTATATATTTCTCGGATGTTACATTAGCCCTTTTTTACGTATCCTCTTTACCAAGGTTCTGCATGTAGACACAGAGCGGCGGTTGGCCTTGGAGTCAACGGTCTTTAATACTATATACGACCACAATACAAGGAGGAAACAAACAGGATATGAGGAACAAAACAGAACCGTTAGGTACAGCCTGCACTTGAAACGGTAGTATTTGGGCCGGCCTGGTAACTTTGCTGTCGCTTCACTCCATCCAACGCACGACTGTCAATGGCACAGTCGCCAGCCACCACACCTTGGGTAGCTCACCATCACGCACACAGTTACAGCAGCCCGAGGAAGCATATGAAAGACACCCTTGGACAATTTTTTCATTTAATCTGAATATTCGTCTGGCCTGCAATAAAACAATAAATCTCAATAGAAGTGGGTCACGTGATCTTGGGACTTGGCTGCTTGGACAAATCTAAGTCTATCTATCTCGAGAAATTGCAAGTCAATGATTTCACCTTGACTGGAATTTTCGATCCTCATTTTCTCTGCTCTTCATACTTTAAGTCGTTGATCCGCCGCCGCGAACAGGTGAGGCTGGCTGGCTGCGGTGCAGAACTGGTGATTTGCCCAAGAGAAGTGCCCCGCCAAAGTTTTTCGACACTAGCAGCAGGCTTCAGCCTGGCGATCTGGAGGCACCTCAAAAATCTTGGCCATACAATACCACAACGCGAACCAACGCAACAGCGCTTCCACCTACAGCAACGAAACGACGATACAATTCAGACGGCAGACTCCTGGACGCTCCAAAATAGCATAATAGACGGTAACAGACAGCCGCGATGAGGCTCACCGCAGACCTCATTCGGGATTCCCTTTCCTATCTCAACCCTCTCAAGGAGCGTGAGCTTGACCTTCGAGGTGCGTTTGAAAAGAACAGATACTACATGACTTGATGGCCTTGGGGGCAGGATATATTCATTCGTTATTTTTTTGGCATTTCGCAGGACACCGCATTCCCGCCATCGAGAACCTGGGTGCCGCCGGGGTGAGTAGTCCTGACAGCCCCCACGTTTACCGCCTCGAGGATTCACTTCAACTAACCACGACCCCTCCGGGCAGCCTCACGACTCAATCGACTTTACCGATAACGACATACAAGTGCTTGGCAACTTCCCCCTATCACCGCGCATAACGACGCTGCTGCTGGCGCGCAACCGGGTTGCCAGCATCCAACCGACGATTGCCAAGTCGATCCCGAACCTGAAGAACCTGGTGCTCGCGTCAAACAATGTCGCGGAGCTGGCAGACCTGGATGTCTTGGGGAAGATGTCCCGTCTGACGCACCTGGTACTGGCCGATAACCCCGTCACCAAGAGAGAGGTATGGATGCACCTTGTCGCGTGACGATGGCCCAAACCCAGAGCACGTTTTTAACGAAGAACCTCTAGAACTACCGCTACTGGATCGTTTGGAAATGCCCATCCGTGCGCTTCCTCGATTACCAAAAGGTCAAGGAAGCAGAGCGCGAAAGAGGGCGCGAGCTGTTCGGCACCGAGGAGGAGCCGACCGCGCTCGCCGCCAAGGTGCGTCTTACCCAGCAGCTTTTGACTTTCGCAGCGCCGCCGATGCTAACCTCTGTCGATGCACAAAGATCATGGGTAGAAAGACCAAGTTTGACGCGGCGGCCAATGGCGATGCGGAGCCACGCTCGAAGCTCTCAAGGATAAAATTGACCGACGACGAGAAGAAGAGGCTACAGGAGCGGATCAAGAAGGCGACCAGCTTGCAGGAAATCATCGCGCTGGAGAAGGAGTTGAACGAAGGGCGCGTGCCGGCTGGCGTTCTCGGAGATCCCATGGAGGAGTAAACGCGGCGCAAACCTGGATTGATCACTTGTGGATTTTGTTTATTTGAGGGGTTCCATTTGCATTTGGTTCGGTCAGGCAAACAAGCTATAACCCATGGTGTTTTCGGATTTATTTAGGGTGTTAGATGACAAAAGAACATTCCCTTCCATCCACCCGTCCATTTTCCATGAATACAGTGCATACGCTGCCCAAATCGACATGGCCCGCTACCTACTGACCACCCATGCGGACGTCATGGTTCCTGGGCTCGGCCGCCTGCCTCATCTCGAGTTCCAGCTGGTCATTCGGCTCGTACCTGTCGTCTGACCGCAAAGCAACGCTAAAGGCAGCTCGATCCCCATTCACAAAGGTGTTGCCGTTCCCGTTGGGCGGCGCGTCCTGCGTGGACTGGAGCCCCTCGTCCGAGGTGACGTTTTCACCGCGAAGGCGGGCTTGTGTGATTTTGGCCAGGGCCATGGCCTTTTTGAAAGGTATCGTCTTGGGGACAGTGTCCTCCAGGAATTCAAGACTGTCCTGGTGCGCCACTGCGTTGGCTGATGACAGCATGAGTGATCAGTGCCCGATTTTGAGTACAGCAGAAGGAACATGGACAAACGTACCGACATCCTTGTATTGGATGTTCTTGCGTGGCTTCTTATCTAGCTTGGCTTGGGTGTGAGCCTCGTTGGCGAGATGCTGAATGAACATCTCCTACTATACTGTTAGAGTATATTCGGATGAAATTTCCCGGTTGTTATGGACATACTGCAGCCAAGGTAATGACAAAGGCAGCATTGTTGGAGCACATAGCTACATCTGGATCTTGGCCGATGATCTTTTTCACCCTGGACACTAAAAGAATTTAGCACTTGGAAAAAATGGTATATCGGCCTCTGATTTGTCTTACAAGGAAGCTGAGTCTGCCCAGTCGGCTCTTTTCTGGGCGGAATCGCTGTCGTATTGTAAGGCATCATGGATATGTTGTGAAGGGTTTCGTTGAGGGTGGATAATAAGAACGACTTGTGCCGTAACGTGTCTCAAATATTAATGTACTGATATATCGACAAGTACCATGTTCTGGCTGAGACGATGATAGTAGAGGATTGGCAATGCACTGGGTAATGGGCGATGATGCGACCGTGTTGACGCAAACAACGCGACAAAAGTCAAAGCCAAAGAAGTACTTTACGCGTGGATTGCCATAGCGTGGCGGTGCGTGGGTCTTTTCGTGGTGGCATTATGGCTCGGCCGACCGCTGAAGCCCCTGTCTTGCGCAACCTTGTTAATAAACCTGCAAGTCGACTTCAGCCCAGCTCGTACCACGCTGGCCACAATATCGACAATTTCCTCGCAACTTCTACGCCGAATACCATTATTTAACAACACTCGATCCGCCCGATTCAAAAACCTTGCCCGAACCCGACCCTTCTTCGCCGAGGACCTCATTCCGCCAGCCGCGGCGCCCGTCCGTCAGCTCCCGCCTCTCCTTTGCCATGTCGCACGCCGAATCCGGGGAGGGCCGCGGCGCCGCCGCTCCCGCGCAGGCGCAGATCGCGGAGGAGATTGCCGAGATCAAGCGCTACGAGGACTTCACCACCATCGACTGGGTGCAGGACGCCGCCCGCGAGCAGGCGAGGCGCGAGGCTAAGCAGCGGCGCGCGGCCGGCCGGCACACCCGAGGGCTGGCGAGCTGGCGCCATCGCCTGTCGCAGTCGTATGATGCTGCGCAGGGATGGATTGTCGTCACCATCATCGGCGCGGCGATCGGCCTCAACGCGGCCTTCTTGAACATCGTCACCGAGTGGCTGGCCGATATCAAGCTCGGCTACTGCACTACCGCGTTCTATCTCAACGAAAACTTTTGCTGCTGGGGCGAGGACAATGGTATGGCATCTTTAAGCAGACAGGGTTTGCGAAGATCTCGTGGTGCTGACCATTCACAGGCTGTCCCCAATGGCACAGATGGACTGGCTTCGCACCTCTCAATTATTTCCTATACATGGCTTTCGGAGTAGGTTTCCGTAGCATTTCTTCTACAACTCATGCGTTACTGACAATCATAGACCGTATTTGCCTTCGTTTCCGCCGCCCTCGTCCGATCGTTCGCGCCGTATGCCGCGGGCTCAGGCATCTCCGAAATCAAATGCATCATCGCAGGCTTTGTCATGAAAGGCTTCCTGGGCTTCCGGACACTCGTCATCAAATCCATATGTCTACCCCTCGCCATCGCGTCAGGGCTGTCCGTCGGAAAAGAAGGTCCCAGCGTACACTACGCAGTCTGCACTGGCAACGTCATCTCGCGACTCTTCCACAAATACCGCAACAACGCCTCCAAGACGCGAGAAATTCTCAGCGCCTGTGCCGCCGCCGGAGTGGCTGTCGCCTTTGGCAGTCCCATTGGTGGCGTGCTGTTCTCGCTCGAGGAAATGTCGAGCTACTTTCCCCTCAAGACCATGTGGCGTAGCTACTTTTGCGCCCTGGTTGCCACGGCTGTTCTCTCTGCGATGAATCCCTTTCGGACTGGACAGCTTGTCATGTTCCAGGTCCAATACGACCGCGACTGGCATTTCTTCGAAATATTCTTCTACATCATCATCGGCATTTTCGGCGGTCTCTATGGCGCGTTTGTTATCAAGTGGAATTTGCGCGCGCAAGCTTTTCGCAAAAAGTATCTCGGCAACTATGCAATTCTCGAAGCTACTTTGCTCGCTGCTGGAACTGCTCTCATTGCGTACCCCAACGTGTTCCTGCGCATTGACATGACGGAGAGTATGGAAATTCTCTTCCTCGAGTGCGAAGGCGGCGAGGATTACCAAGGATTGTGTGACGCCGACAAGCGCCTCTGGAATATCATGTCGCTCATCATTGCCACTGTCTTGCGAGTCTTCCTCGTCATCATCTCATACGGCTGCAAAGTGCCTGCCGGCATCTTTGTGCCTTCTATGGCTATCGGCGCGTCCTTTGGACGAACCGTCGGCATCATCGTCCAGGCGATTCACGAAGCAAACCCGACCAGCGTATTCTTCTCGGCCTGCAAGCCGGACGAGCCTTGCATCACGCCTGGCACATATGCGTTCCTCGGCGCCGCTGCTGCTTTGAGTGGCATCATGCACATCACCATCACCGTTGTCGTCATCATGTTTGAGCTAACGGGCGCCCTGACCTATATCCTGCCGACCATGATCGTCGTTGGCGTCACGAAAGCCGTGAGCGAGCTGTTCGGCAAAGGCGGCATCGCTGATCGCATGATTTGGTTCAACGGGTTTCCGTTCTTGGATCACAAAGAGGACCATAATTTCGGCGTGCCAGTTTCGCGGGTCATGCGTTCTCCCGTAGTTTCGCTCCCTGTAAGCGGCCTGACGCTGGGCGAGGTCGAACAGCTCCTGGTCGACGACAAGTATCAGGGATTCCCGATTGTCACGGACAGCAACAGCAAGACTCTTGTCGGTTACATTGGGTGTACGGAGCTGCGGTATGCGGTCAATCGCATCCGACGCGAGCGGCCTATGAGTCCGTCCGCGCGATGTTTGTTCACGCCACCGCCTCCAGCCACGTCGCCGACGTCGATTTCTGCCACTGTCACCGTCAACGTGGAGTCGATGTCGTCAGCGTCTCTCGACCTTGGCCGCTACGTCGATGCTACCCCAGTTACGGTTCACCCGCGGCTGCCGCTCGAAACGGTCATGGAGCTGTTCCGCAAGATCGGTCCCCGTGTGATCCTGATCGAGTACCACGGCAAGCTGACTGGTTTAGTTACCGTCAAGGACTGCCTCAGGTATCAGTTCAAGGTCGAGGCGGAGGAGAACCCGAAGGATGACCAGCATATTATTGAGGGACAGGAGCAGTTGTGGGGGGCTATTCGTCGCGCAAGTAATTGGGTATCAGATCGCATTTGGACCGTTTCCGGCGGCAGGATTCGCCTGAGTGGGCAGTTTGACGAGGAGAGATCAAGGAACCGAGGTGGTGGTATATTAGATGGCGATGAGGATGTTGGCGAGGAGGGGGTAGAACTAGAAAGGCGTCAATTGTAAAATTTAAATACAAACATCGTCTATATCAAGATAGTAAAATTTTTTTTTACAATTTCTCAAATCCAGAAGTATGATGTGATGAGTCTAATGGCGAAACACAATAATGTTTAGGATAAATGGTTAAGACTATCTATTGTACTGGCATGCCCGGATCATCCGGACCCTCGTCGCCCTTGTCCGCAGGCTCCGCTGCCTCCTCAGCGTAATCAAGCCCATCACGGGGGAGAAGCGGTTCCCGCTCCACAGCAGCGTCCGCGGATGCAGACTCGTCGCTATCGTTCTTGCGCCCGGCAATCACGTTGCCGACCACGAGGAGGGCGGCGCCAGCCCACCACAGAGGGGGGAGTCTCTCAGAGAAGACGGCGATGCCCAGCAACGCGGTGACGATGAAATTCGTCGAGGTGTTCATGATGGACACTTGCGTGGCGGATGTACCCTTGGCCAGGGCCGTCGTGAACAACGACCACATCTGACAGACGAGTTAGTGAAGGCACAACAACTATAAGAACGACTCGGGTGACTTACTACACCATTGAATACAAGATTCAGAGTGAAAAATGTCTGCGTGGGAGAGCGTGGTTAGCATGATCCTGTCGTCTTAGTACGGGGGACTTACGGCTCGAACAACATATTCAATAATGCTCTCATGTTTCGACAGGCCAACGAGATTCGCAATGGCGTTGGACAGCTTCGTGGTCAACTCCGTTGTTGTTCTGTGCTGTGTCAGTGGCGACCAACGAGGTGAAACCAAACACGAAACTCCAACAGGCCGGAAGGGCACACCACACCCGAACCATCGCGAACTTACAACTTGGCAAAGGCACCGTTGAAGGCGGCGCAGACGCCGCTGGCAATGGCAAAGAAGATCCATTGCGTCCGTGTGCTCCATCGCGTAGCCGCCGCGGACTCGGCTCTGGCGGCTGGGTCGACGGTCATCTCGGCTGTGTGTGGCTTCTTGACAGTCGCGACTGTGTCGGAGGCTGGTTTACGGCGTTGTCGGACCATTGTGAGATTTCCCCAAAGTTTATTTCAAAAAAGATTAATAAGTTAGGCGCAAGACGTGTGGTCTGCTCGTTGCTGCCAAGGCCCAGCGCTGGATAATAGGGGGGTCTGAGGCAACGTCATGGGGGGGTTTGGGTGGATTGGTTGGCGGGCTAGCGGCTTCAACGGAGAGAAGTTGGACATGTCACCTGAACGGTGGTGGCTACAAATTGCTGCTACGCTGCAGATAGATGCACCATCATTTACAAGTTGATTTCATATCGTTTCTCAATTTGGCTGGTTTCGAAAAAAAAAAAAAAAAAGGATATCATGTTTACTAGTATCATGATTGCGCCGTCTCATGGCTCCCGTCTACCCGCATGGCAATACGCCAATAACCGACCGTAACTGTTGCGCCAGTCTCCGAGGATCCGTTGTCGATGAAAAGTTCCGAGAAATAAAATAACGCCCGCATAAAATGCACACAAAGGTCGAAGCCCACGATGACCAACGAGGGCGCCTCCATTTTCAGGTTCCTACGCTCCCTCGCCCGGTCGCTTGGCGTTGCAGCTGACAATCTTGACCTTGTCGGCCACCACCGTCTGGCTGCCGTTGTCCATTTTGAATGTCACGTTCTTGATAAGAAAAGTCCACACCTCATCGCAAAGTCGATACGTATCAAGACTTCCCTGTAGAGCGGGGCAGAGGCAGAGGCGACTCGTTAGCAAACTTGCGTTCCTTACTCTTCGCCACCAGCGAGCCGGGGGGGTGGAATCTCCTGTGCTATTCACCTTGAACTGCAGACGGCTGCGGACGTTCTTCTGCAACGCCTCTGTAATGGCCTGATCGAAGTTTCCCAAGATCTTCATGGCCAGCTGCGGATGGATGCGAGACTCGCTTATGAGATCGTCGAGCGTATCCGTCAACGCAAGGCCGATGCTGTCAGGGATGGTCAGCCAGAGTTCCCCAGAGTTCCGCCTGGCGCAAGCGGGCAACGTAGACTCAGTACCTGCTCCGCCGGTAGAGTTCATAAAACGACTGTGAGCCGCTCGCCATTTTGACCGATTTCGTCCGCCTGTGATGGTATCCTTGCGCCGATTTTGAAGTTATGCAGCGAAGAATGACGGGGTGCAGGAGTTAAGTCACTGCGACGCACCATGGAAGCTGGTCAAGTTCAATCTTGCTGACTAAGGCGCAATTGCAGCCTGCTGCGTCATGTGATGCACGCCAATGTTTTAGTGGGTGCCTTACCTGAGCGGCAATACGTACAGGCGGCCGTCGCGCCAGATTGACTAGGCTGGGAGCTCCGACCAAGCTTGCCAGTTCAAATGCCCTTTGCAACGATACAACGCATTCGTCGTCACGCTCCAACACCAACCACGCCGGCGCAATGAGTCTCTACTATGGACTAGGCGCCATATGGTCGTTTCTGACCGTCGTCGGATTATGTATGACTCCGCATTGATGGGAAAGGCTGGGTTCCAGGCAGCCCAGATCCTGGTTTGTGCTCAACGCAGCTGACGTCGTCACTTAGATATGCTTTTCACCGGCAGCGGCGAATCCTTCAACGTCGGAGCCTTCCTCGAAACTGTCTCGCCCTTCACGTGGGCTGATCTGGGTATTGCCCTATGCATCGGCTTGTCGGTGGCCGGCGCGGCCTGGTGCGTTGCGCTCCTCTGGCATTCAGCTTCTCTTTACGGCTAAAATTACTAACGGGATGATGTTTGTAGGGGTATTTTCATCACCGGCTCTTCTATTCTCGGCGCGGCCGTTAAGGCCCCTCGAATTCGAACCAAGAACCTGATCTCAATTATTTTCTGCGAAGTCGTCGCCATTTATGGCGTCATTATGGCCATTGTCTTTTCCTCCAAGATCGACGACGTATCCGGCCGCGACCTGTACTCCGCCGATACCTATTATACTGGATTTGCTCTTTTCTGGGCAGGTCTCACTGTCGGCCTTTGCAACCTCGTCTGTGGTGTTGCCGTTGGAATTAACGGCAGTGGTGCAGCTCTCGCCGACGCTGCCGACGCCACTTTGTACGTTTCAACCAAAGAAACACAGCAATAGTGGAAATCATTTGCTAACTGATGGTGCAGGTTTGTCAAGATTCTAGTCGTCGAAATTTTCAGCTCCGTCCTCGGTCTCTTCGGTCTCATTATCGGCCTTCTTGTCGCGCAAAAGGCCCCCCAACTTGGCAAGAGCGTTTGAGGTGGCGGGGAGGCGTACACCTGATTCAGCTCTGTTGAATCAGAAATCGTACAGCCAAGGTTCAATAATGACATATATGCATTAGACTAACACGCGTGGTCTGGCGTTAGGAAGATCGGCCAAGGAAGCAAGCATACACTTCCTGGATGTATTACTATATCCCTGGGTTAGCCGACGTGTACATCAGCACAAGGATCAATAAATTGAAAGAACATTATCGCTTCGGTTCTGGTTACTTTTCTGTCTGCTGTGATTGTTATGCCCCTTGCTCTCGTACCTGGCAGCTGAGTAGTCTTCTATGAACTCCTAACTGCATTCATCAACAGGGCATGAACTTGGGAACCCTTCTCCATTTTTCCTTTGCCGCTTGGCATACATATCAATGCGTTTGCAGACCGCATGCTGCCGACTCTTGAGCTTCTCTGTCCACCAGTGCTGTTTGCTGTTAACCGACCATCTGCTCCGACAGTCAGCACAGCGCGGTGGTACTCAGGTCGGGGATCCATGGGAAACTCGTGACCCAAAATCACAGGCACTCTAGAGAGACCGACTGGGTAAATGCCCGACTGCTTGTGGAGCGACGGAAGGACAAAGAGGTGAAAGGTCACCAGCGCCGAGGCGGGATTTCCGGGGAGCGAGAAGATGACCTTGGACACTCGCTGACCAGTATTGTCCTTGACCGGTACGGTGGCAAACGTGGTTGGCTTTCCTGGTTTCATCGCAACGCGACCAAAATGAATCGTCCCTCCGAGAGAGCGCTCTATTGTCGGTTTCAAGAGATCAAGCTCACCCATGGAAACACCACCCGTGGTAATCAAGACATCGGCCTGTCGCAGACCAGAACGCAACGTCTCTTCAAGCGAGTTCGACTTGTCCTTTGCAATCCCCAGATCGACAATATCGTATCCCCACTCCTTTGCAGCAGAGATCAGCGTGATACGGTTTGTGTCGCGCACTTCGCCCAGTTTCAGCGCCCCAGGACGGTCGTACTCGATAATCTCATCGCCAGTGGATAGAATACCAATGACTGGTCTTTTGTAGACAGAAGCCTCCGCCACTCCCACGGAAGCCAAAAGACCAATCTCACCGCCGACGCCAGAGATTTGCTCCCCTTTACTCAAAATGGTAGCGCCTTGCTTAACGTCGCTTCCCACCTCACGAACGTTCTCGCCTTCCTTTACACCTTCGGCTTGGATCTCCACTTCCTTCTCTTCCTTTCCGTCGTCAGTCATGCTCTTCAGAACAGTATCTTCGACCATGATGACAGATGTCGCTCCAGGAGGCAGCGGTGCTCCGGTTGTTATTCTGGCAATCTGACCTTCCTGAAGAGCACCGATTTCTCCCGGCGCCGCATGCGATACGCCAACGACGGGGAATGCGCCCTTCAAGTTGCCGTCCTTGGGCGCGACAATGGCATATCCATCAACGATGCTGGCTCTAAAAGCGGGGACATTCTCGCGTGCCTTGACTTCTTCGGCCAGCACTGATCCGATAATATTTTGATCAATCTTTGCGCGAACGATTTCTGGCTGTGGTGTGAACTCATTGATCATGGCAAGTGCATCATCGACAGATACCATGGGATATGGTGATTCTCGATGCCGGCGTGTTGGTCCAAGCGATGGGTCGTTGGAAAGAGGAGTAGCGCCGGGCTTCGAGTGGCGGACCAGGTTACCGTGGCCATGTCCATGGCTGTGGCTGTGGCTGTGGCTGTGGTCGTGGCCATGATGATGGTGTTCATGAAAATGAGAGTGATCATGTGTATGGGAATGCTCCTTGACAACGATCCCAGCTTCTCTCTCCAATTTCTTGGTACCGCCGGAGTGTAGTTGTCTTGAATTGGCACCAGCAGCTTGCAAACAAGCATGTGGCAAAGTCTTGATGATGGCCTGCAAATTCTCCTTTGCTCCCTTTGGGGAGCCCGGCAGCGTAGCAATAACAGTTTTGTTTCTTACGCCCGCGGTAGGGCGAGACATCATGGCAACTACGTGGAGTCAGCAATGAGCCCAGTAAGTTCGACGGTAGGTAGACCTACAAGGGGTGACGTCCAATGATGTGGATAGCATGGCATGAACCAGACCTGGCGCTTGTTTGTGAAGCAAAGCAGAAACCGCCTGTTCCTTTTTCATCAGCACATAAAGTTCCGCACAAAAATCATTCTTGCTCATACCTCTGGAGTGGCGTCAGTGACGGCAAACCCAGTGCCTCCTGTTGTGATGATGAAGTTTGGCGCATCGGGACCATCTGTCCATTGCATTATTTGCTTTTGAATGTCGATTATGCTGTCAGTGACAATTTTCTCGTCCGTGACAGTCCATTTCCCTGCGCCGTCGACGTTAAACACCTCGTGGAGAACCGCAGCGGAGGCGTCCGTAGACGGGTCCAGCGCTGCTGTCGTCGACACGATGAGGATTGCCGCAGTTAGTGGTGCATCCATGCCGGTAATTTGGCTTTTCAATAGAAGTTTCAGATTTGATGGAAGTCCCTTTCAGATTTTCAACTCTAGCTGCAAAGAAAGTCTTCGTCGAATTAAGGCATCAACTGGTTGATGGTAGTTCAGAGTTCGGACTACGGTGGCGGGGCATCGCGGCCGAAAGCGACCCACCCTATATCGCCCAGCCATCAACTCCAAAATAATTCGGCGCTGTGTTTTTACACCTTGGAAACTACGTTCATATCACCGTTACTTACCCGCAGCCCACTACCATGGTCCGAATAAAGGAGAGATATCTTCTCGTCAACATTGTTTACCCACCAGAGCCTAGCCGCAACGATAAATCTGTCGTGCCCTCCTTTGTGGTGCAGCATCAGCCGACAGTGGAAAATCTGACGGCGCAGCTCCTTGTGAAAGCCATTCGCCATGAGGTCACTCAGCTTTTCGGAGACCATGGACTAGGAGCGCTGAGTTCAAACTTATCAGGTATGTGTATTTTTATAAACCCACGGCTGTCAAGCATGGCTAATAATCCACAAGTCAAATATTTATCCCTGGCAACATCAACCATCATCCTCAGATGTCACAGGGAGCACTACCGCATGCTTTGGGCTACGCTCACTCTCATGGATCATGTCCCGGTTAAGGACGGCCGTCCCTGCACATTTCGCGTCGTGCGAGTGAGCGGCACGATACGAAAGGCTGAGGAGGAAGCAATTCGCCAGGCACGCGCTCTCATCTTGGCAGCCAAAGATGGCAGTTCCCTCAGTGCATTTCTACCTGTCGAGTCAGTCGACAGCCACACAAGGGACAGATCGGAGGATGAAGATGAAGAAATGGTCAGCGATAGCGGCTGACGGGGTATCATTGTTTCCTGACTACTTTGATGCCACTATCAGCTGGGACGGACATGTCCCCAAAGTCCGGGTCCATCTCAGGGTTACTTGGCGCCGATGGTTGCGACGGCTGTATATCCAGGTCCATGGCTTGCTGCTCCTGCTCGCGCCGGGCCTCATCTTCTGCCTCTTGCTCCATCCGGTCATATTCGTCTTTCTGGTCTATCCATCGCTCTTGGATATCCTGAACATCCATCATGGATGCCTCGTTCCGCATAGCTACTGCCCACACGGTGTCATTGGCGCCTTCGGCGCTACCAAAAACATACCCACCAGCTCTGTCTATTACGCGAAGAAGATGTGTCATGCTCTTCTTATTCTCGACCGCAAGCACCTCATAGCGCACCAACCCATAGTTTTCGATCATGTTCGCAATAGCCTCGTTCAGTTTCCCGAATTTTTCGCTTCGCAGTACGGGAGATTCGGCCTCAAGATAAGGCGTTAGATATGTTAGGTCGTCGACGTCGGTGTAGTATTCGAGGTTGAACGGAAGCTCATCATATGAGGCGACTTTGTCGATTTTGGAGAGGACGTTTACGTGTGGCATGTCCATTTGAATCATGGCCCGGAGGGACAGCAGGACATTGGAGACATACAGGGAGGGTTGGCTGAGACAAATTGAATCGGACAGGTGAACAGCAACAAACTTGACGCTGTTAGAACAGACGGGCCAAATCGGCAGGCACAAGTGATGCAACTTACCCGGAACCCGCGCTTTTGCAGCTTGAAGAATATGTTACGCAAAGAGTTGTGATGTGTGTATAGCTCGACTTGGCCAGGGCAGTCAAATAAAACGTAGTCCTGGTCGAATTCCTTCAGTCCCTCCTCAAGCCACTCGTAGTTGTGTTCCAGCTCTTCCAGGGCATACAGGATCCCGCCGTTAGGGCCGAGCCTGTCCTCTCGCATGATATCTTCAAGCTTCACGAGGCTTCTAATGTCGAGGGCGCAGGGATAGTTGGTATGGTCGTTCGCTGGATCGAGATTCACGACGGAGCAAGCGCGGCCGATTGCGCCCAAGAACTGGTGCACTGTCGCCAAAGTCAGCACTCGATGTAGCTCTTGGTGGTGTGGTCTGGGACGTACTGCCATCGCAGTAGGTGCTCTTGCCCGACCCTGGGCTGCCTAGTACAAGCTGAGCAAAAGGCATTTGCAAGTTTTGACCGTTATATCGCTGTTGAGCTGTCCCGACGGTTTCCGACAGGATTATGTATAGCTTGAGTTTGGACCTGCGACTGAAGAACAGAGCCTCGTCGAGCTACCTACTGTAGGATTACAGCGCGTGCCCCTCCAAAGCCATCCAACTTTTAGGTGGGGCAGGCACCTGAAGCGGCGAAACCTCGGGCTGAGCTCCCTTAACTATTCTTCGCTAGCTAAATTCCCCCCAGCTGCTGAAAAGCTCTCCTTCTTTTTCCCTTACCCACGCGAAATTCTCCTCTATTTCCGCCACGCAGCTTTCCCGCCGACTGGCACGCGGACCTGCATGATGCTCTGCCACCGCGTCGGAAATCATAACCAGTCATGGCGTCCGACTTGTCCACTGCCGCCACCTTGGCGAGCAGTTTCACGGTCGACGTACCGGTCATGAGCACCTCAGCCGTTGAGGTGACCCCCAAGGCTGGCTTTGGCTGGTTTGGCATCCTCGGTTGGATCATCCTCACTGCTATTAACCTTGTGTCCATGGCCCTCTACTGGGCTATTCGCATCGTCACTATCACTATTCCTAGCTTGCTCTACACACTGCTCTCTGCTAGCTGGACGGTGACGATGAACGCGACCACTCTGTACGTCCTCAAGTGCTCCTAATTTCTACTGCCAGTCCTAACCCGTCTCAGCATCTTCATCATGGTGGCGATTGCATCAGCTGTCAGCTGGGTTGTAAGATACCGTATCCTCAACATGTACTCGCGACTACCACCTGAGCCGCAACGCAAGGAGCCAGATATCGATCTCTTCCCCGATACCCATGAGGAAGGTATGAAATCTGGACTCTCCAATTATTTGGACGAGTTCCTTAGTGCCATCAAGATATTCGGTTATCTTGAGAGGCCCGTCTTTCATGAGTTGACGAGGAGTATGCAAACCCGGAAACTGATTGCGGGAGAAACCATCAATCTGGAAGAAGAAAAGGGTTTCTGCATAGTTGTCGACGGTCTAGTTGAAATTTTCGTCAAGACCGGCCAGGATGCCCGCAATTCTGGCTCCTCTTCAGCCGATCAGTCTTGTCATGACTCTTCTGAAGACGAAGAATACATGGCTCGGGGTCAGCAAAAGTACCATCTCCTCACGGAAGTGAGGAATGGCGCGCCGATGTCCTCGTTGTTTTCTATCATGTCTCTATTCACTGAGGACGTCAAACTTAGGCTTGCAGACGAGGAAGAACCCCAGCCAGAAGAAGGCGCGGATTCCGGCCCTTTCGTCCCAGCATCAATGCCTAATACGCCAAATCTCAACGCCAGGTCCGGAAGGAATGCAATTGTACCTGAGCATGAGGCACAACCCCAGGTATCTCGTGGGGTTGCTGGCTCCAAGATCCCCCCCATGTCTCTCAATGATGCAGTCCCTGCCATTCATCATCCACTGCAAAGACCCAAGCCACCGAAGCGCCGCGTTTCACAGTCGGTTCATCCTGACATCATTGCTCGTGCAACAGTCGATACCACAATTGCAATCATACCCGCTCAGGCATTCCGAAGGCTGATCAAGATTTATCCAAAAGCCACAGCCCACATCGTTCAGGTCATTCTTTCTCGCTTTCATCGTGTTACTCTCGCTCACGCGTTCAACTATCTTGGCTTGACTGGTGAAGTCTTGCAAACGGAAAAGAATATTCTCAAATATACTTCTTGCCAACTGCCGAACATGTTGCGCGGAGACGCGCTTTTGCGATTAAAGGAAAAGTTTAAGCGAGAGAGGGAACGAATGAAGGATAGCCAAGAGTCAAAAGGCATTGCCTTGCACAATTCCACCATCAATCACCAGAGACGTTCTAGTCCGACTCTCCGCAAAGAAGCTGCAATGCATGCTCTGTCTAAGCAACGCACCTCCTCCATGTCCAACAATGTCGGTTCACCACCCGAACGCTCCTCTCACCACCACAAGCCTCAGCCCGGCGACCTCTTGGCCAATATTAACCAGGCTCGGAACGTTCATAAGCCATTCGGCATGGATCCTAAGACACCACTCGCTCTGCGCTCTTTCAACCCATTCGACTCTGAGAAGCACGCAAGAATTTCTGTTGACCCACGGGATTTAGCTGAAGAAGATGACCTGTTCCGCACTTGCATCCTGGAATGCATTTTCAAGACGCTTGGTCTTGACAACGATGGCACAATCTCCAGAGAACCAGAATCAACAGAAGCATCTCCACGAATCGGATATATGGACCAGCGTCGAGCCAGGGCGGCCTTCCCGAGCAACGCCTTCGGATTCATGGCCCCATTTGAGACCTCTATCGACGGCGAGACAGAATCCGTTACTTCTAGCAGCATGGGCCTGCATGGGACACCCAGTGCGTACATTCTCTCCCAAGAAATGAAGAATGAGATGGAGATAGTCTTTTTCCCAAAAGGCTCTATTCTTGTGCAGCAGGGGGAGAGAAGCCCTGGCATCTACTATGTTGTGGACGGGTTCTTAGATGTTGGCGTGAGCAAGGAATCTTCGCGGGAGATTTTGCATAAGTCTAGACCGAAAACGCCAGAGACAAAGAGCCCGGACAGGCCTAGCAGTGGTGGTGGTCATGATGATCGCTCAGAGACTCAAAAACACGCCAGCCGTCGGCGCAGTGTTGCGTGGGTGAAGCCGGGTGGCATCGCGGGTTACATCGGCGGCGTCTCGTCCTATCGATCGTACATTGATGTGGTGGCAAAGACTGATGTTTATGTTGGCTTCCTCCCCCGTTCATCACTGGAAAGAATCATTGACAAGTACCCAATCATTCTGCTTACTATGGCGAAGCGATTGACAAGCATCTTGCCTCGTCTCATTCTGCATATTGACTTTGCCCTGGAATGGGTTCAAGTTAATGCAGGCCAAGTCATCTTCCACAATGGCGACGAAAGTGAGGCTATATACGTGGTATTGAACGGTCGCCTTCGGCTCGTCGAAGAAAGAAAGGATGGCGGCGTGGAAGCAAAAGCTGAGTACGGCCAAGGCGAAAGCGTTGGTGAGCTTGAAGTACTTACAGAATCCGCTCGATCTGGGACTTTGCATGCGATTCGAGACACGGAGATTGTCAAATTTCCGCGCACCTTGTTTAATAGTCTCGCGCAAGAGCATCCCAACATCACCATCAAGATCTCCAAGATCATTGCGGCGCGGATGCGGGCCATGGTGGATGATCCAATGAATCTCGTCGGTGCGGATGCCGGCTCTGGTGCTATTCGGAACCACGGCAAATCAACAATGAACTTGCGAACTGTGGCAATTCTGCCCATTACCGCAGGCGTTCCGGTGGTTGATTTTGCGAGTCAGCTCATGAACGCTCTATCTCAGATGGGCACGCCCAACGGTGCTACCTCACTCAATCAAGCTGCCATCTTGAACCATCTGGGCAAGCATGCGTTTAGCAAAATTGGAAAACTACGACTCTCTCAATATTTGGCCGATTTGGAAGAAAAATATGGACTCGTAGTTTACGTGGCTGGTAAGACCTCTCCCATTCTGTTTCACCTTTTTCTTTCAATCTCATGATGAGCAATTCTAGACCAAAGGCAATGCCGCTGATGGTTCTTTTAACTCTAATTTTTTCCTGACACGATTGACGCTTGCATACTTCAACAACCTTCCCATCTATTTTTTTTACCAGAAGCTAACGTCACGAACCAGATACCAACGTCAACTCTCCTTGGACGCAGACTTGTATCGCACAGGCCGACAGTATTCTTCTAGTTGGCTTGGCGGTAGGATCGCCTGAGATTGGCGAGTACGAGCGATTCATGCTCGGAATGAAGTCAACCGCGTGGAAATCCTTGGTTTTGCTGCATGCGGAACGATTTTCAAAGCCGGGTCTGACAAGATCTTGGCTGCGAAACCGTATGTGGATCAACGGTGGCCATTTCCATATCCAGATGGCCTTCACAGACAACGAAGTTAGGGTAATACCAACTTCAAACAAACTCGGCCAGACGTTGAAGCAGCAACTGCAAATTTTGCAGACTGAAATCCAAAAGTACACGACAAAAAGGGCGCAGCGCTACTATATCCCCGACTCGCCAATGAAGAGCGATTTCCATCGTCTCGCTCGTCGACTCTGTGGCAAGTCTATCGGACTGGTCCTCGGCGGTGGGGGCGCCCGTGGTATTACTCACATTGGCATCATCAGAGCTATTGAGGAAGCAGGTATCCCCATCGATATTGTTGGAGGCACATCCATCGGCGCCTTTGTGGGAGCACTGTATGCACGACATGCTGATGTGGTGCCCATGTTTGGTCTAGCGAAGAAATTTGCTGGGCGTATGGCGAGTCTGTGGCGTTTTGCTCTCGACTTGACTTACCCGTCTGCTTCTTATACCACGGGTCACGAGTTCAATCGTGGTATTTTCAAGGCCTTCGGCAAGACCCAGATTGAAGACTTTTGGCTCGAGTTCTACTGCAATACCACCAACATCACGAAGAGTCGAAACGAATTCCACACTAGTGGATACGCATGGCGTTACATTCGCGCGTCCATGTCCCTTGCTGGCCTGCTTCCGCCTTTGTGTGATGAGGGCAGTATGCTGCTTGATGGTGGCTATGTCGACAACTTGACCGTCTCGCATATGAGAGGCCTCGGCGTCTCGAGTATTTTTGCTATTGATGTTGGCGCAGTGGATGATGACACACCACAGACGTATGGCGACTCGCTGTCAGGCATGTGGGCGTTTTTCAATCGCTGGAACCCGTTCTCGTCGCACCCGAACCCGCCCACACTGGCTGAAATCCAAGCGCGTCTTGCCTATGTTTCCAGCATTGATGCGCTGGAGAGTGCCAAGCAAATCGAGGGATGCATCTACATGCGGCCTCCTATTGAAGCGTATGGCACTCTCGATTTTGCCAAGTTTGATGAACTGTACCGCCTTGGATACACCTACGGTCAGGATTTCATGAAGAAGCTGCGCGAGCAGGGCAAGCTTCCTCTGTCCGAAGAGGCGGAAGCTAAGCAGTCCATGCGTCGGACCACGGCTCGGAGAAGAGCAAGCATATAAATATATATATGTAAAGACTTACATTGCAGAGTGCATGATTATTGTACAGTATACGATTAGCGCGCATTGAATACATTGAATATTTAAACTGTCATAATGCTGGTATATGTATGCTCAAGTGATGCTTGTATGCAAAACACCTGTAGATCCTGTCACATTGTATATACAAAACGTTGCGTCTTGCCATGCCGCCAGCTACACATTTCACGTCTCTTCATCTCTCGCTCACTGCGATGTCATCTTCTCCTTGGCCAGCAGCACCTCCGTCTCCTGGACAATCAGGTCAAACGTGGACTGAATATGCTCCTCGCGGATCGCCGCCGTGCTCGTCGCGACACGGATCGCAAACACGCTGTTGACCACGGTGCTCGTCAGGTAGACCTTGCCCGACGCGTTGAGCGCCTCGTACAGGCGCTCCGTGCGCTCGTTGCGCTGCGCATCATCCACCCCGACCACCCTGAACGAGACGAGCGCGAAGCGCGCACGCGTGAACGGCACGAACAAATCCGGCCGGCCCGCCAGCTTCTCGTCGAGCGAGCGGCCGAGCTCGATGCCGCGGCTCACGTGGGCGCGCAGGCCCGCGACGCCGTAGCTGCGCAGGACGAACCACAGCTTGAGGGAGCGGAAGCGGCGGCCGAGCGGGATCTGCCAGTCGCGGTAGTCGGTGACGAGGTCCGAGTCGCTGAACTCGTTGCGCAGGTAGGCGGGCTTGATGCTGAGGGCGGCGACGAGGTCGGCGCGGGCGCGCACCCACACGGCGGAGCAGTCAAAGGTGGTCAGCAGCCACTTGTGCGGGTTGAAGTTGAAGGAGTCGAAGGCGGCAAAGGCCGAGGTGAGGTGCTGGTGCTCCTCGAGGACGAGCGCGGCGCCGGCGAACGCGGCGTCGACGTGCACCCAGATGTCGCCCGGTGTGTTGGCGGTGGCGGAAGTGCCGTTGGTTGAGGCGCCATTGGTGCCGTTGCTGGTAGCAGTAGCTGTGGCGCTGTCCGCGGCCAGCGCCGCCGCGATGCCCTCAAAGTCATCCACCGCGCACACATCCGTCGTTCCCAGCGTGACCGTCAGGTAGAACGGCTCCAGGCCCTTCGCGCAGAGCTCCTCGGTCTTGCGTCGTAGCGCCTCGCCCGTCATCGCGAACCCGCTCGCCTCGTCGACCGGCACCGTGTCGAAGCGCACGCCCAGGACCTGCGCCGCCTTCTTGGTGCTCGAGTGCGCGCCCGCGCTGCCCAGCGCGACCAGCCTGCTCCTGTGCCGCCACGTCGCCTCCTCCCTGTCCTCCTCGCTCATGTCCTCCGGCAGGCGCGCCGTGACCTTGCGCAGGTAGCGGTCGCGCGCGGCGACCATGACGGTCAGGATGGCCTCGGAGGCGGAGCCGTGGAGGACGCCGCCGCCGCGGGTCGGCCCGGAGCTCAGGAAGCAGGCGGGGAGGGCGAGCGCCTTGGCAAGCCAATCCATGACGATGGTCTCGAGCTCGGTCACGGCCGGGGAGCAGATCCAGTTGAAGTGGGCGCCGTTGAAGGCGTTGGACCACATCTCGGCGATATTGGCAGGGTGCGAGGCGGTGCAGGCGAAGAAGGCCATGAAGCCCGGGTGCGCCCAGTGCGTGATGCCGGGCAGGATTTTGCTCTGGATGTCGGCGGCGATGGCGTCCAGCGGCTCGCCCTCCAGCGGCGCGGCGTCGGGGAGCAGCGCCCGCAGGTAGCCCGGTGCGACATCGGCGAGGACGGGACGGGACGGGATCGACTCGTAGTAGTCGGCGACTGTCGGCGGGCGGGTTTGTATGTTAGCTGAGTTTCTTTGACATGAGACGAGACGAGGGGTTCCATAGTGGGGGAGGGGCAGCAGCAGCCGCAGCAGCAGGGGATACCTGCGAGACATGGGGGAGGGGGGGTTCCGTGGCATGGCAAAGAAGCGAGCAGGGAAGGCAGGGGTTTGCCATACTCTCATCGACGGCCTTCTTGGCCTCCTTTCTATACTCGTTGATATCCATGGTTAATTGTGGTTGCGCTAGTTGTAGGAGAGAGAAAAGGCGAGAGGGAGGGAGAGTGGGGGGGATATATAGCAAAAGAGATAATGAGGGCGGGAGAAGAACAAAGGTGGTCAAAGATGGTGGAGCGACCAATGGCCAAAGGAAACCTCCGAGTCTAGATGCCTCGGAACGTAGGACAGCGCCTGCAAGCCGAAATGATGGGTGGCCTGACAGGTATGGCAAGGCGACAACGTCAAAAGCAAGGCGGAGAGCTTGGACCAATGTCAAAGGAAAAGCGTCAAACGAAGGGCGCGGAGAAGAAAGAACGGATGGAATGGAGATGTTGATCACAATGGAAATGCGCGGAACTAGACTTCCGACACGGGAGGGAGTGCCTGGGTGGCTTTTTTAGTTGCTGGTTTTGGTGGTGTGGTGTGAGCGCTAACTATGTAATTGCCTTTTACCAGTTATTAGAGATGCCAATCACTCGGCCGAGGTCGCAAAGGCCGTGGTGGGGGGAGCGACAAGTGGGATGAGCGAAGCTGAAACAGACATGCCGGTCAGCTGAGGCAAGATGCGATGATATTTATTATTCAAGCATTCGCTAGAAAATTAAAATGTAACAGAGACAAGGAGATGTAAATGGTAAAGATTGCCTGGCGCAGTCGCACATGATAGTAGCGCCTCCCACAAGATAACAATGAGTCCTCCGTAATTACGCCGCTCAAAGTGCCAACATCTAGAGACGCCCGGGTTCTGATATCATTTCCGTCGTAAAAAAGGGATACTCGCTCAGCGTCGGTACTCAATCAACTTTAATGGCACTGTAAAGCGGTTAGCATATCTGCAAGTACTGACCCCCTCTCCTGTGTCAACATACCCGTATATCCGCCTCACAAATGCATACGCGCTGAGGAAGCCAATCGTGCCGGTCAGAAGACCATACACGCAGCACGCAATAAACGTGTAAACAAAAAATAGCATGCTGCTCACAAACCCCGTGATGTGCAGTTTGAACATGTAATACCACACCGAGTACGCAAAAATCCACAAAGCGCTGCCGCCTCCCACGAAGAACGACTGCCACCACCAGTGGTAGTTCTCCGAGCACAGCTGAATGTAGATCGTCACAACCGTCACCTCGGCAATCGTCACGACCAGAATCACCGACACGACGGCCAGGAACCCGAACATGTAATAGAAGCCGCTCTTATTTTGCCACAATGACTGGAACACAAACAGCAGCTCGATGAAGATGACGGCAAAAGGAATCAGGCCCGCTAGTAGCACTGCCTGCACCGACTTGCTGTACCATGCGTGGTTCGGCAGCTGGCGAGGAATGGCCGTGGCTTTCGTAGGGTGCTGCCACCCGCCAGCCTTTTCGAAGCCGTAGTAAGCACCAGCGAACACCAAGGGCACCTGGAAGCAGAGCCACAGGACCACGATCAGGACAAGCGTTCCAAACGGAATCGCCGTGCTCGAGGCCTGCGCCCAGACAAACAAGTTGACGATGAACACCAGCCCAAACATTAGACCAGGAAACAATAGCGCCGTCACCATTGCATTCTTCCGATAGTCCTTTCCGTCGAAACTCTTGAAGACGCGGGCAGAAAAGTAGCCCGAGAAGACACCTGCAAACACGAATAACCCAACACCAACACTGATGAAGCCGCCGCGGAAGCTAGGGTTCAAGAAACCTAGAGCGCTGAGTAGCACAAGTCCCATGGCCATGAAAAGGAGCTGCATGCCGGAACCAACGAGTGGCGCGAGTAAGTATCCATGTTGCGGCGCTCGGAAGACGTCGGTGTGGAGTAGTTTCCAGCCCGTGATATCTTCCAAAGCCTCTTCGGTATCGGACAAATCGTCATCTGCGGCACTGCTCCTCTGGTCGAGTAGTCCCGCAGGAGCGTCCTTCCTGACCCGCTTGCCGCGAGATTTGCTCTCCAACGTCTCCTTGTAGCCCTTGATGTCAGAGTGCACCGTACGAGCAAAGATAATCATAACAATGGCCGTCAGCATGCCGCAAATGATGAGGGAGTTGATAATGGCAAGCCAATGAATGCGGGCGCCGTCTTCTTGGTTGACAAAGTATAGATCCCAGCGGTGTGACCACTCGATGGTGTTGTCTTCCCTAAAGTACACAGAGTATGTATACGGCACCGTCAGAGTGCCGTCTTCGCTCTCGTCATCGGATCGTCGTTCGGTCTGTCGCGATTTTCCGTCGGCGTAACGTGGTGCAGTGTCGATCGTTATGTTGGGCCCGATGTGAAGTTCCAGTCCCCGCTCAACGTGCTCCAAGTCGACGGGGCAGCCTTGGGTGTCACGTTTGCTATCGCTACCAATACTCTTGGGGTAAACCTCGAAGCCGACGACAATGTTCTCGCCACGGTCACCCGCCTTGCCGGGCGCCTTACGATAGCGTATCACGATGGTGTGGTGATTATTGAGGTAGTAGTGCGTTTGACCGGTCGAAGGAGAGGTCTCGCTATAGCCAAGCTTGAAACCCGAAGCATAGTACTTCCGTGTCTTGTCGACACTGACGAAGCTGGTAGCGCCGGGCAGGTTGTCGACAATCCACTCAGTCACGTAGGTGTCCTGAATCATCTCCTTGGCGCGTTGCAAGTCATCCTTGTTGAGCTCCTTCGTACAGAGAGCGGTGCACGTCGTTTCCTTATTCATGATCAATTCGATATCTGATGTTCGAATGCGATCACCGCGGAGAACTTCGCCAAGGTTAAGGGGGACGTTCTTGCCGCTGAGCAGGCCACCGACCGACTTTGGATGATCGGACGGAGGGCATACAAAGGGGAGTTCATAGTAGGCATATTGAAGCTGGGTGCTATCGGAGTAGGCCTTGTTGACCATGAGAGGGATCGGCTCGCCAGGCTTGTAACTCTTGATAGAGTATCCTGGGTCTACGTCAGTTGCTGCTATGACTCTCGAGAGAGGCCGTGGCCGCACGTGCGGGGCAACATACCAGGTATGTAGAAAGCATCTACAGAAGCCAAAAGCAATAGCAATGCCAGGCTGCCAAGGCCGGAAGCTCGAAGTCGGACCATTCTGACAACCCGCTAGCTCGTGTGACAGAAGGCGGCGAAGGTTGGGCTCGGCTGCTTCGGACTCGAGGATAATGCCGGCGAGGCAATCTCGATAGCGAATATGCCGGGTCGGAGTTGCTCGTGCAGGGTATATTCAGGCAATGATGAAGCCCAAAGCCCTTCAACCAAAGCCCTTCAAACAGCTGCGAGAGTCGAGGTTGAATATTGTATCGTGGCAAAAACGAGTGTAATTGGCACTAACGGCCACGCAGGGGATGACAAGGACAGATACAAGGACAGGCCGTGATGCGAAAAGGGGGCGGAAGACACGAAGAATGCGTGTCACAACAATGTTGATTTCGATGGAGGACGGACGGTCGCGTCGAAGGAAAACTGTGAAACCGCGCAGTAGTGTCAGAAAGACGAAGGAAGAAAAAGGGTTGAGAGGAACGAGGCTAACGCCAAACGGCCAGAATGTGTCAATTCCATCTACTCTGCTTTGGCAAAGCGATAAAGGGCGGGGACGACCGATCTTTGGAAGGGGCTGACCTCAAGTACATAAGCTATGGCCTCGCCCTGGAGCGCCGCAACTGCGGTGGTTGCCAGTTGGTCACTTGGGGCGTACTCTTAGGTCTGTTTGGCGCAAGGATAACAGCTACCAAGGTGATGAATACCTCTGTGAATTTCGATCGAGTATTTAGGTTACAGATTACAGCCATGACTGATAACAAGGTCGATTGGGAAAAAAAAAGGGGCCCCAGGCAGCGAGCAGTGGAGGTTGCAGCTGAATTACCTGCTAAGGTACATCCCATTGCTTGGCAGCTTTATTTTTAGCGGCCGAGCCTAATCTTCCAGGCTGGGCCTGCACTGGACCAATCACCTGCGGCACTGCTGCCACGCCCTTGGCAGCCAGGCCCCAGACAACAAGTATAGCTGCATGGATCGGCAATGACAGGATGGAGGGCTCCCTTTTAGCGTGTGGGAGTGTGCAGACCAATGTCAATGAGGCCATCTTCAGGTAATGCAAACATTCGAGAATGTCATAGGAGCAAAGGTAGCTCGATTTGTAAAAATACGTGTTCTTTTGCCCATTCTTATTATCAGGCCGTCGCGTTTGCTATACTCTTTATAGCAATGCTAGCTACTGGACGGCCACCCACTATCATTGCTATCATTTTATCAGGATCATTATTCTGACTCTTTTACGAATCTCCAATTTGTAATTATATTAACAAGTCTATGTCATCATACCAAGTAGGTGCTTGGTGTTGCTTCCGGGCTAAAGCATGTACAGCAGCTCTCGCACCGTCTAAAGAAGGCACATCCTGCCTTGCATGCGCTTCAAAATTTTCCAGCTTGATATGCTCCTCTATAAGACAAATTTCCCAATCTCGTAGAACCATGGCTCGAAACACAGAATAGAATAAACAATGAAGGCAAAGAATTAAGGAACGACAAGTCGTGGGTATCGTTAAAGAAATTAGGCGACTGGCGCGACTGGTACGACCGCTCTGCGGCTCAGTTCGCTGTAGCCAGGCAAAAGTGTGTTGGTTTGGGGGGCGTCGTCCGACGCGGCGCGGCGGATGCGCGGACGGAGGTAGGTGTCAGCCTCGGCTTCCTCATCGCGGGCCATGACGGTCTCGAAGCTAGGCAGCTCGCCGCCTTGGGGGTCATCGTGGATTGTCTCGACACCGACCTGGACGGGCACCGAGAGCGTCATGGTGGTGTTAGTAGGGCCAACGCTAAGGCACAGCTGAAGAACGTAGGTGCGCGAGATGAGGCACGAATGGAACGTGGGCAAGAAGATCTTGCGGTTGGTGTTGGTGACGGTAAAAGGAACGTCAAGGGTGGCGACGTGCTTGATGGGCGAGGCGGCCTTCTTGTTGCCGTTGCCCTTAGTCATGGCATCGCTGTCCGGTGACAGGTGGGAGCTGGAGTAGCCAGAGTCGCGGCGGCCCGCCTCAACCTTTTCCTGCAGCCACGAGACTTTCTCTACAGGCATGTTCAAGATATTGTTGGTCGTGGTGTAGTTGAGACACGGGTTGCCGTGGTAGGCAGTCCGCGGGCCAAGGTTAGGCATGTAGTTGACCGGGGCGGCGCCGAAAAAGGTCGTTGACAACAGCTTGGCCGAGATAGAGTTGATCTTGGGCGGCGCGGTGTCGACTGAATCGGGGACGAACTCGAGGTCGATGTGCGCGGTCGACGTGGAGGCGTTGCGACCGTCGGCGGAGAACATGACGGCCTCGGGCTGGATCGAGGTAGCCGTCAGCTTGCCCGTCTTAGCGGAGAAGAGATTCTTGCGGATCGTCTTGGTCTTGGCCATGGTGTAACGCTCGTCACGGAAGGTAATATCGAGAGGCGCATCCTCGGGGCTGGCGGGTAACACCTTGACGACGTGTTGGCCCTCCATAACCTTGGAGGCCGGGACGCCGCCTAATTGCTGCTTAACGGCGCGGGCCTTAACGGCGTACTCGATCTGGGCCATCTCGGGGGCCTGGTCGTCGGCGCCCCAGAAGCCAATGGTCGGGGGTAGGCGCAGGTGATGGTCCAGGACGGGGCCAACTTCGCACTGGTGCTTGCAAGCTCCCATGGGGAGCTGGTGAGGAACAACGAAGTGGAAGGGAATGGTGTAGGTGTGCGCGGCCCTAAAGACGCGGTCTTCGGGAACGTCTTCCTCGGAAATAGGCATTCGCATCTTCAGGAATGGCCTGAAGGAGTGAGATGGGTACTGCTGGACAAAGTCCAGACGGGTGGCGGCGATGCCAGTGAAGACAATGTCAAAGTGGTCAAAAGCAATGTCACGGACTGTCTTGATGATGGCGCGGCCAGCAATAACGGAACCAGAGGTGTAGACCTTGGAATTGTAATGGCGATCGATGATAACGTCAATGGTGGGCTTAAGGGCGGCTACCGCCTTGGAGCGAGCAGCCGCCCGGCCAGTAGGGTCATTGGCGTCTGGCATTCTGTGGTTGTTGTCTCGGTGTTTCTTTGCAGTACACTTCGCCTCGATAGGTGCTTTGATCCGGTAGTAGGTGTTGGCCCGGTCAGTTCTTGAGGTGGTGTTGAGGTGCGTGTATAAGTGCGTTCACGTCAGGTACATAGACGCGCCGTGTCAATGGCGTGCTAGGTGCCTAGGTAGGTAGTAGGTAGGGAGGCGCAGATGCGGCTGACAAATGGCTGGCCACGAGGCTGCCAAAGGGCGTTGAATTGTCAAAGAAGACGTCAAGATTAGGTATTAGGAAACACAGGCTGCCGATCAACGAGCGAGCAAGTGATGTGGTAGGATGCAGAATAGTGGCCAGAAGGGGTTGTGTGGAAAGCAATAGACAGGGAGGCGAGGTAGGCAGGAGGGAGGGCATAGGCTCTTTTGTATTTCATACGAGATAAAGGATGGTCACTTGATCTGGGGACAAAGGGGTCCTTTTTTTTTTTGTTATTCCAGAACGAGCTTGACAGGTAATCTGGAGAGAAAAGCACACAACAAGCAAGAGCCACGGGGGGTGGCCAAAGTCGAGTACAAGGCTTGCTCATATGACTTGGAGCCTTCTTTGCTGCTCACAGCGGTTCAAGTGCTAGCCAGAGGTGTGGAGGGGCACAAAAAGGACCCGAGAGGGTCAAGCTTCCAGCAGCTGGCAGCTTCGTTTGCGGCTACCAGCTGCCAGCTGCCTGCGTTTGCTGCAGTACCGGTACCGGTAATCTGTGCACTCTGGGGTGTGGCGAATTTGCCGAAGGAGCCACCGGTTCGTGCTCCGATTCGGATTCCACTTCATGTCTCTCACAACTTTTACCAGGAGCTAGAAAATTTTGACAGAACCACCAATGCAAGCTCGTGCCACCAACAAAAAGCATCATCTCCATCACCACTGCACCACCGCAATCACACACGATGCTCCCCAAACTGCCTCACCAGCTTAATACCTTTTCAACACCGCCATCGTCAGCACTCATTTTGTCGCACCAAAGCACATGAACTTTCCGCATTTTCCTACCATGTCATCTTGGCGACTTTTCTTTTTTTCTGTTTTTCCTTTACAGCCACCTTATGTGGGAGGCTTGCTAATGGGAGGGGACAGAGGAACGGAAAGTCCGAGAACCGCGCTGGTACTCACACACACAGACACCAAAAAAAACATGAGGCTGAGGTTCACGATGCCTGGTCTGTCCTCTAGTCAGGCACACCCTGCTATGGCGAGAGGAGACGCCCCTGCTCCTCCCACCAACTTTCGAGGCTCCTCCCACCATCTTGACAGCGGCAACTTGCAGTTATGAGCAAACGCTACAATCAGCCGGTGGCAAGACAACGTACATCGAGAAGCTAAAAAAAATACAACAACAACTCAGGAGGATGAATCTCGATGTCATATTACCTCAGCTACTGATGAGCAAGTAGAGCGCACTGGTGTCGGGCCGCTTGTGGCTCCAATGATTTCATCTGCTCCATCGAGTGGCACCAGCGGTCCAGCGTGCCATGGATGGATGGCCAACGTGTTACGACCAGAGGTTGCAGAGGCAGCGGGTTACAACTTGCAAGTTCAGCAGGATGCGATTTGCGCCACGACTATGCGAGATCCAGTTTTTGGCTTGCTTCTGCATTTGCATCTTGACGCTCATGAGGCTCGGCGGGTGGTAACGGCTACTGACAAGGACAACAGGATTTGGCCACCACTAGAATCTCCTGGCAGTGAAGAGCAGCCCGCGCTTCTTTGGCTATTCTGGAATTTACACGTGTATTACCTCGCTCAATACCGGCAACGGACTACATTGCGTGCAGTGCACATTACCATGTCATGGCATAGGAAGACTCCCCTTTCCCGCCAGTCCAGGGTCCTTGTCATCTGTCCGTTGCCATCTATTCTGCTAGCCGCCGAAAACCACGAGGTCATGCTCGACCCCATCGCCAACCCATCTGGAACAAAGTCTGGTTCGGTCTCGAACTCGAGGAATGGGGCTTTGTCCTTGGATGGTGGATCGGAAGGTTGTGCGGGAATGGCGGGTTTGAAAAGAGCCTCCTGCAAGCCATGCCGCTGCCACGACCGACGCAGCCTAGCTCGTCTCGTCATCCCATTTCCCCATTATTCCCCAATAATTATATCCATCAAAGGTTCCAAATGCGCTTCTTACGCTACGCTTCCGTCAGCTGGTATGCAATCTGATGCCCTATTTGGGAACAATGCCGGCAGCGGATAGGGCAAGCTCAGGGCACCCCAAACATACGTTGCTTTGCACGGTTATTATTGTATCATCGAGTTGAAACCCCCAACGATGCAGCCCCAACTCAACGACCACGACACAAATGCTACCGAAATGTCCGTACACAGCAAAGTTTAACAAAAGGGCTGCGAAGCAAGATTGCCGGGGGGGATGATCAAAGATGATCACTGTCTCTCACTACAATGCACCAGTGATTGCGAAGTCCGCGACAATCTTGCCTCTTGCGGCGCCGCCTACCTCCCAACGCTACAACGCTGTGTTGTCCATGAGCCAAAAGAGGAAGATATACAGGTCCACCGGTTCATGCACTAAAGGAATATCTTGTTGTTCATGATGGTTTCACACCAACCAGGCCGCAGCATACGGCAGCCGCCACATAAAAGCGCCTGTCTGAAGTACTGCAATTGCGCAACCTTCTACTGCATCATCCCCCCTCTGCACATCTCCACCATAAAGTAAAGCTTTCTTCTTCTTCTTCGACTCTCAGTAGGCCTTCGAGAGGTAGTGACAGTGCTGCAAGATGGATTGCATCACCCCTTTCTCGCGGCGCACACCCCCCCTTAAACCCAGTTGCTGCAAGATGTGACTGTTCCTCTCCGATTCTGGAATAGAGTAGCCCACAAACTATCGGGCCTTGTTGTCCAAACTTCCGACCTCGTCGTCAATAGTTCGTCATTCATCGCTCATAGAGACAGCGAGAGAGAGACATTATCTCGTTACTTGTCAGCCTCCAGAAAGTGTACCCTTTCGCAATCAGGTTGCCAGCCCGTCTGTGCTCGTTGTGCTCGTTGCGCTCGTTGGGTCGCCATACAGATTCGATGTTCTACCCCACAGAGGACTAAGGGTGCGCGCATCACAAAGTACGTGTGTCTCTGACCGGTCGGATGGGAGACGAGGAAAATTTGTGATTGTCAGACGAGACGATACAACCGCGGGGCCGAGGTTTGCTTTGGGCTACAATGACCGGGTCGAGATTCAGGGTCCAAACGCCCAGTTATTCCACCCAACCCACCAGAGCCGGGGGGCAAGCTTTTTTACTGTTAGCGCCGCTGAGATTGGGCTTCCATTTATTGCTTATTGCGTCTCTGTGCTGAGAGCGGGCTGTTGTCCGCAGCTAGGTGAACAAGAATTTTGAAGGCCTACGGGGCTGTTGGAGCGGGTACTTCGAGTCGATGGGATAGGTGATTGCAACACTGGCTTCATTGGCAAATCCTCAATGAAGCATGGCAAGATTGGTGGACTGGCTTTTCCGTTGAATAGGCCACTGGCTCAAACCGCGACGGGGATTCGAATGCTCGAATATTAGCTCGTGAGGAAGGTATGGGACGCTGCGAGGATACTGATGCCCATGCGGGCGCGAGTATAATGCCGCCGAAAGCTATTCACCACACCCGTCAATACTCAGAAGGAATGAGTTTGGACTGGTAGGATGGCATTTATAATACAGGGAGGATACATAGGTAACTATACACTTCCTTCGCCACCTCCTGCAGCGACTTGCTTGTCAATTGCAGCCTGTGCCTCGAGGGCGCCCACCTCTCACCTCAATGCAGTGTCTACGATGTGATCTATAATCTTACAAATTCTAGTATACATGGCGTGCAAGCTTTCCGTCTCCCCATCAAGAAAGCCTCCTGCCCACCTAGCTTCGCTGCGCATGCCCTCACCTCATGCCTGGTTGACCTCCGCGTCGCACCGCCCGCAGAGCCCGTCCTCCTCCTCGGCCTGGTACCGCCAGCACCGCGCGCACTTGGCCTTCTCCGGCGGCAAGACGTGCACCTCGCCCCGGAACTTGTTGTCTCCGCCGCTGATGGCCGCGGAGTAGCGCCACGCCGGCTGCGCAGGCAGCGGGCCGTTGACGGCCACCGACGACACCACGAAGATGGCGTCCAGCTCGTCGCGGTACGCCTCCAAGCACGCCAGCAGGTCCGCGTCATCGGTGGCGACGACGACGGCGCACTGCAGCGAGCTGCCCACCGCCTTGGCCAGGCGAGGTCCTCGCGCAGCTGCGCCTCGTCGTGCGTCAGGCGTCGCGGGTCGACGACCGGCGCGGTGTAGGGCTGCCGCGCGGGGTGCGTGTCCGCGGCCATCCAGGCGGGCCGGTGCGCCCAGGCCTCCTCAACCAGCATGGGCGTCACGGGGGCCAGCATGCGCAGCATGCCGACCAGCACAGGCTCGACGGCGCCGCCGCCGTCGCCGCAGTACAGCCGGTCCTTGAGCGCCTCGAGGTAGAACGCGGACAGGTCCGTCGACACCCAGCGGTTGAGGACGCCGACGCCCTTGTGGAACTCGTGCCGGCCGTACGCCGCCCACACCTGCGCCATGGTCGTCGACAGCTGCAGCAGCGCGAGGTGGTCCAGCCGCGTCAGGGGCGCGTGTCGGCCGGACTCGTGCAGCGAGCCAAGGAGCATCTTGAGGATCGTGCGGTACCGCACGAGCGCGTTGTGGATGGGCTGCAGGACGGCGGGGCCGATGAGGATGTCCGTCGTGAAGTCGCAGCTGCCGGCCCACAGGCGCAGGGCGTCCGGGCCGAGGGCGTCGGGCTGGCCGGTGTCCTTGCCCTTGCGCTTCGCTGGTGGCAGGAGCTTGCCGTCCATGACCTCCTCCGGGGAGATGGTGTTGCCCAGCGACTTGGACATCTTCTTGCCCTGCGCGTCCAGCGTGAAGCCATGCGTGATCAAGGTCCGGAAAGGCGCGACGATGCTGCCGGGCGGCTTGCCGTCGGCCTTTTGAGCTGCGATGTAGCTGAGCAGGCTGGACTGGAACCAGCCACGGTGCTGGTCTGAGCCTTCGAGATAGACGTCCACTTGCTTTTCAATCTCTGTCCAACTGGTGCCGCTGTCAAACCAGACGTCCATGGTATCTGTCCCGCGGCGGTAATCGCCTTGTAGTGTTGGCGGGATCCACGCTGGGTCATCTGGGCTGTCCGAGAACCACGCGTCAGATGTTCTCTCCTGCATGACATTGATGATGTGATCAATGGTTTCAGCAGTCATTACAGCTTCACCCTTGCTATTGTACAGAGCTGGGATTGGCACACCCCATGAGCGTTGTCGCGAGATGCACCACTCGGATCTTCCCTTGACAAAGCTCTCAAGCCGTACTCTGCCGCTCTCAGGCACAAACTTGACCTTCTTGAGGGCACTCAGCGCGTCATCCTTGATGCTGCCCACATCAGCGAACCATTGCGCCGTGGCGCGGATAACGACGGGCTTCTTGGAGCGCCAATCATAGGGATACTTGTGTAGTATTTCATGAATCGCAATGACGTCCTCGGCTACGAGGTTTAGAACGGAAGAGCTCCCGCCATCCAATATCGATGGAGCCGAGGTGAGGAATTCCGGGTCGTCGGGGTATGCCTCTGCTGTGAAGCGACCGTCGTTGTCGATGGGCGCAAACGCCTCGATCCCGTGCGTAAGGCAGACTTCGTAATCGTCTTGTCCGTGGCCAGGCGCCAGGTGCACCAGACCGGTACCAGAGTCGGCAGACACGAAGGCGGCATGGATGACGGGTTGCCCAGGTGCCGATTTGCCTCGGAGCTTGTTGCGATACTGCAAGCCAGCGAGCTTTGAGCCGGGAATGGCATCAGTCACGACTTGCGCTCCTGGGATAAATTCACGTAGGGCTTCAACACGACTTGAGGCAACCAAAAGTCCGTATCCATCAACTCGTAAAACGCAATATGAAAGGTCGTTGTGAATGCCGATTGCCCTGTTTGCCGGGAGCGTCCAGGGCGTCGTCGTCCAGATGGCCGCAAAGAGAGGGTCGTTGAAATTTTGGAGCTCCTGGATATCACTATAGTCGGATGTTATGGGAAACCTAACGTAGGCAGACCGCGACAAGTGGTCGTCCTTGTATTCCAGCTCGGCCTCGGCGAGGGCAGTGCCCGACGACGGCGACCAGTACACCGGCTTGTGCTTCCTGTAGACCAGCCCGTGGCGCACCATCTTCTGGAAGACGCGCAGCTGGCGAATCTCAAAGGCGCGGTCCATCGTCGTCCACTTGTCGTCCCACTCGGACATGACGGCGAACGATCGGAAGCCTTTCATCTGCTCTGCGACCGTCTTGGTCGCGAGCTTGCGCGCCTGCCTGCGCACCTGCACGGGGTTGAGGCCCTTGGCACCCGCTTCCCCGAGGGCCTTCATCTCAATCGGCAGGCCGTGGCAGTCCCAGCCGGGGCGGTAGGCGACGCGCCGGCCGTTCTGCACCTGCACGCGCAGAATCATATCTTTGAGGATCTTATTGACCGCGTGCCCGGTGTGAAGCGGGCCGTTGGCGTACGGGGGCCCATCGTGAAGGATAAAAGGCTCGTCTTCGGTCGGTCGCGACGACTGCCAGCTGTAGAATTCGTCGGTGCAGCTCAGCAGATGCTGTCGTTGCAGCTTCGGGTTCGGTCGCGCACTGCGTTGTGGGTAAAGTCAGGTCGTTCGCGGATCGTGGCGGGGGGCGGGCAGGCTTACGGGAAAGGAGAGCGCGGGAGCCGCAGGGTCGACTTCCATGATTGAGACATTTCTATGCCCAATTCATGTCCTGGCAGCCGCCAATGCAGCTGATTTGAAGGCTGCTGCTGCTGGTTGATTGTGAGAGTGATAAGTTTTGGGACAATTTTTGGAGGTGGGTCTCGGGGAGTTCGGCGAGCCAGACAGCATCTCGATTTCGCATTACATTTACATACATGCACAAAGTTGTTATGGATTGTGCAGTAAAATACAGGGAGTATAGCTTCTAGGTAAATCACATCTCATTGAATCTGTCAATCTGAATTTCTGGGTTTACTGAGCATTTATTATCGTGAAGCCGCCATGCTTGAATCAGCTCGCCATGTTTTAGCAGCTTTAAGTGCATGTCGAATTCGAGCCAAGGTCGACCTCAACATGGAGGTGTAGATACAATTACGATCCAGCTTTTATCCTGCCAGAGTGTCAAAAAAAGTTGTTGTAAAAGAATCATCTGTGACCTACCAATTCGCTCGCCTAGGCGGCGAAGCACTGAACGCTCCGGATATGATCGCTGATCAAACCACAGAAAGACCTGTAGCCAGTAGAGTCAACTGTGACAACGAATTCAGCATTGCAGCCCTGTGCAGTGAATATGTCGCAGGTGACTCCAGGGCGTGTAATGGCAGAGCAAGCGTCAAAGTCCATCCAGCTCTGGCATGTATTGAAGGCGCCAACATTGAGGTACTTCCCGGAGCAATTGTCACCCGCGTACAGGGCAATATCACCTGTATCCGGGGGCGCACTGGGATTGCTGCAATTCGCAAGGGCTGTTGCAGCAAGCGCCAGGGTGTATAGAGCGAAGATCATGATGATAAAGTGAGGGGTTGAATAGAATGGTAGCAAATGAGTTCGAAGTCTGGAGAGATGGGCAGACAACTAGATTCCTAATGTCTATTTATACATCGGGAGTTATACGACAACCTCAAGCTGATTTCTCCTAACAGGAATAATTTTGCCAGCAGTCGCAATGCTTGCTAAAATTCACGTCCGCGTTGATGCTCAGCTGAAGGCTAGAGCGTCCAGAGAGCAGTTAGTATCAACACAGCTCAGCCTTGTCACTGTTGATCTGTCGATCGTATCGTAGGATTCGATCCCGTGAATTGTTTTTAGGGCCAATCACTTGCCCTGACTTTAAGCTTACAACCAGGTCTGATAGAATTTGCCGACATGAGCCCAGCCGGCTCGGGAGGGACGTTGCATTTGTGTGTCGCAGCTGCATCACCACTTAGACGGTAGCGCGTTACGCTGTTTCCTGTCGGGCCAAATAGAGACATCATTGCGAGCATTCAAACCCGAACACAAGACGCGTCTCTTGTGTGTTTGGAAAGAAAGAAAGAGAGAGTGCTTCTCTTGCCCTTCAGTCAGATCGCTACCCTGTACTGCTGAACATGGTGGGGCTGGCGGTGATGTCACGTTCACGATGAGTCCAAGCTCCCTTTCATCACCTTTGCAGTTCTTCAGCCTGGCAAGTGTCCCCCGGTGCAATGGCTCCTGTACGTCGATACCTCAGAATCACAAAATACTCCGTCTTGGAATGTCGCATATATCTCGATAGTCCAGCGCTTGCGCAATCCTGGTTGTTGCACCCGAGGCACCAAACCTTGGCGCGTGTGATTGAAGCCATTCGCCCCCTCGTGCTTCCGAAACTCCGAGAGGAGAGAGAACGGGAGAGAACCAAAAAGAAGCCGTCAAAAAAAGCTAGAGTCAAAGATGTCATTGTCAAAGGTATGCTTAGGCCATTGGCCACAGAATTGTGCGCCATTATTTGCGAGAGCTGACGGCGGACCGGCGACTCGCAGATGACTTTGAAGTGTCCATGTTCCTCACTGAAACGAGCACGCGACACTCGCTACTAGCCAAAACGAAGCATTTCCGAGAAAAGGGCCCGGCAATGATGCAGTCAAATGCGAGCAAGCTAATCAGCGAGACAAATGACCAACCGGTGGATGTTGACGCAGCAGACTTTGCCCCAATACGTATCGAGGAGGAGAGCGGCGAGGAGGAAAACTTTGACTTGTCGGCCATCCCGACTGCTGACACGCAAAACCGGACAAAGCGAGACCGAGATGTCATCGCAGATGGTTCTGGAGTCGGCGACAGCAATGCAGATGGGGCCGCCATAGAGTTGGATTCGGATGGCGAGGAGGAGCCACCATCCAAGCGAATTCGTGAGGCTCTTGGGCCGGACTCCGACGATGATACCGAGGAGGACAAGAAGAAAATGGCCATGGACGTTTCATATGAAGGCTTCGCAATCTACGGGCGCGTGCTCTGCCTCGTGGTCAAGAGGCGGGACGGGGGCGCCAAGACGAACCAGTCGACGTCGACCGGCAGCAGCGCGACCTCTGGACAGGCCAAGATGGAGAACTGGATTACATCTACGCAAATGCCCGCTGAGGATGCTTGATGAACAAGGTTCCAAAAATCGTGAAGGCATAATCAACGAACCAACAACTGCCGGTTCACGTCGCCTTGATTTCACGCGAGTGCCGAGGCTCCCACACCACATGCAGCACACGGCGCACACCGGCTGGCTATGTTGGCGAACGAATCCCCCGCCTGCATTGATTCTTGGCTGTTGGTGATCGCCAGCATTGTGTGGTAATCCACGCGTCTCGCATGAAACAACGTGCGCGCGTTTGTGTCGGATGGACGCCGACCTTGTCATCGGGCAACGAGATGGAGGTGGTAGGGGGGGTCGTGTACACGAAAGAAGCTTTACAGGGCTTTCAACGGCTTTATGAATAGTCAACAGAGTTTGGGGTCCCCCGGGGAAGGAGAAAAAAAAACGCATATGGGATGGCCAGAGCCGGTCTACGCGTGACGAGACGACTTGTTTTTGCTGCGGCATAATTGTCAAAAACTCGAAAGATGGAGGGGCTAAAGCAAGAACAAGGTTTTCTGTCAAACACATTTTTATTCACGCGTTCTATTGGCTCTTTCAAGCCGTTGGATGCCTCCTGGCCTCCGCGATGGGTTGACCTAAAACACCGATTCACGATTGAGTTGGGCTCGACTGTGCGGCTTTGCACGCTCGGCCCCGAGGAAAGGAGAGGGATACGTAGCATGATGTAAGCGGAAAATTTTCAATTCAATGTGCTACGGAAGACTGGATGGATTATTTTGAGCGAGGCCGGGGAGGAGGGGAAAAAAGTCAAAAAGTGATGCTAGTGTTTCAAGATGTCCTGTCACTTTTTTGTCTTTCGCGATTTTGCTCTGCTTTTTAGTAAGACACGCGCGTTGTAAAGAACTAAATGGGCTGACCGTTCAAGAGATTCTGAACGATTTGCTGCCGGAGGAAGGGGAGGATTTGGATTCCCATCATACGTCAGTCCTGTTATCACGACAAGACTGTGGCGTCATCACGACATAGTCCGGAGAAGAGAAGCCGCGGAAGATTTTGTCTCTTCTCGGAATATGCAACATGTCTTTGAGCCGCATGAATGAGAAGAGAGAACTGGATCCCCCTCCCCTCTGCATATGCAAGTCGGCGTCCATCTTTTTATGCGAGCCCAAAAAGCACAAGAGCGGAGTCGAGATGTAGTTCACAGACGCAGTCACAAAGTCAAAAAAGACGATGATGACAGCTGCACCGGTAGCCTTATCGCACGCCCCATCGTACGACGCATACGCTGATGTCTGGGGTATCTTTGCGTGTTTTTTTTTTTGCCCCTCGGGGAAGCATTTCCAAGCAACTATTCGCACGCCCTTGGTGAAACTGTGTATGTGAGCATCATCATGAGTTGTCACCGATGGCGAGGAAAAAAGGTACTTGGATCACAAGTAC
Organism: Cordyceps fumosorosea ARSEF 2679; assembly: GCF_001636725.1. NCBI lineage: Eukaryota > Fungi > Ascomycota > Sordariomycetes > Hypocreales > Cordycipitaceae > Cordyceps > Cordyceps fumosorosea. The sequence goes on along the minus strand of NW_017387306.1, from coordinate 102,065 downwards.
CATGGGCAAGTCGTCAATCCCATGAATCACTCTGGTGTTTTGTGCTACATGATGCGTCAACTCGGGTGCAATTATTCTAAATTTGACATCATTTCAACCTCTTGCCGCTCACTGGTCACTGGATGATCACAAGACACGCGCCACGCATCACCATCCAAGGGTGCATGCTGTGATGACAACTCTCCCCGGCCGCTGCTTCGTCTGCTCTACCAAATTAATTTGCTGGTGCAGAGATTTTGTCTCATTTAGTTGACGCCGTCCCCTCACAGGCAACGTACGTCACACAGCCACTGACTGTGTGAGAAATTGAGGGAGGGACTTGCGGATATCCGTCAGTCAGCAAGCCACCCCCGTCCAACCCCAGATGTGCCCAGGTATGCATGAGTTTCTCTAATATGCATTGGGCATTGGACTACCTTTGCCGCATCAGACCACAGAGTAGGCCATCTGCACGGCATTACCTGCGATGTGAGTCGCGCCTCACACCCGGATCTTTCAGTGATCATACGAGAAGTTGCCGGTTGCACTTACTGGCTGCACAGACAGCGTCGTTTCCGTGCCGCCTGCTCCCACCATCGGTGACTTTCTCTCGGCCATTTTGTTTTATCATATTATTGATTGGACGGGCGGCCAGGGATCTGCGAGCGGCATCGTAGTCACTTGGAATCAAGCCCGCGCACCATTCTACTGATGTTCCTCTGTGGAATCCTGTCAGCGAGCAAGGAGAAAGAACACGCCCCCTCCTTGGCGCCGTCATCGCCGGGAAGGCTGAACGCCTCACCCGTAACCCTACATAGTCGCCGCAATTGAATGTATGCATGCAGCATTATTCGTGCCATCAACCCCTGGCCATCCACGTGGTAAGGAGACTGCGAGGACCTCTTCCTTTTTTGACGGCGGCGGCGCCTTATGGCCAGCCCCATTTCGCCCGCGGCAACTGCAGCCTCACTCCGCTGCAATTGGTTACGATTTAGTAATCCTTTCGATAGATAGATTACACATGTCCCGCCAAAAGACCGCCGCCTCCTTGCGCTATTGGTCTTGTGCTAGCACACTGCTCAGTGCTATCGAATGCAATAGCCTGTTGCCTAGATCCTTCGCACACCATCTCTTGTACTAGCCTCGACGAAGCTCGAGCCAGCCAAGGCAGTGCGAGCAAAAGATGCGATTCTTGGACTAGAAATTGGTCTTGATACACTCGAGCCACCTCTTCCCGCTGGCAACCCCTCATGGCGAAACAAGAGGTGGCTTGTTGAGGCGTACGCGGCGCGCGCGACGTGGCCCTGGGGCTTATTGCTTAGGTATTTTATTAGTCCTGATCGGAAACTCAAGAGCATGAACAACAAGGACAACAAAATCAGTGTTTTTCAAACGCTGGATTGAATGCAGCACCTCCCCGTCGTCATCATCGGGTGATCAATGCACACTGCGCGAGACAGGCAGGGCAAACAAGCATTCTGCTGACCATGCGCCTCAGCTGAGTGAAACTCCTCCCCCATGGTAGCACTCGGCAGCGCCGGGGCTCACAGCCTGCAGTAGTAAGGAGTGGTGACCGGAGTGTTTCACGGGCGCTGGCCGAGGAGGGGGAGGGGCCGGCGGACTTCTGGTTGGATGCCCTTGCACGGAGACATTTCCTTTCCGTGTTGCTGAAAAAAGAAAAGAAAGAATGAAAGAAAGAAAGGGAAAACGAACAACGATTCGCGGGGCCGAGTTCTCTGGGACGCCGAGTATCACACGCCAAGCTGAGTCCAAGTCTAAGACATTGGCAGAAGCTGTTACCAGTAAATGGTACTTTGCATGTATCCGATATCAACGCCTTCTGTAATCTGTAATCTGTATTCGTATGTACTCCGTATTCTGGCACGGTTGTGGCTTGTTTCTGTTATGCGCGGCAGGCGCATCAATCAATGTTGTCGATCATCTTGCGGCGGGTTGGGGGCAAGCTCACGGGGTGGGTGGCTGCTTATTACTGGTGTGGTGTGGTGTGCAGGCGGATGGAAAGGAGCCGGACCTGTCTCTCCCGACTGCTAGCTAATAATAAAGCCGTATGTCAAAAAAAGCTTGAAGATAGTTGTCATCTTTCTCTTTGCCGGTACTGTAACGCATGGTCATAACCACCATAGTCTAACAGAAGCAAATCTTCATGACCTATATCGCAGATATTAATATCAATACCAAACAGACAAGGAACCAAACGAGACGCAAGGGTTTCGATGGATCGAGGGCTGATGTTTGCGTCCTGTTCAGTGTTGCAGCATCGAAGTGATCTAATAATGAGTCCATGAATGTGATGAATGGCCGGATTCCTGTCAACTGATTAATAATACCTGCTTTGGTCTGTTGCTGGACAACTGCAGATTGGCCTGGGATGCATGGATGGGGTTCCATCGTGGCCTCCCACTTCCCGTCGCTCGCCAAACCAAAAGCCAGATCCTTGTGTGTTGTGTTTCAGAGTCCGAGCTTCTCTCTTTTCCCAGAAGACACGAAAAGGTCTGTCTCGTGCTGTGAATTTTGGTCAACTAATTCGTAGTTGAGTGACAATTGCGTTGTGTAGGCCCGAAAGACACGCATGGGGGTGTCACAAGACAAGACCATAAAACTCCGAGATGAAAGTGGCTTGTTCCTGGCCCCCAAGGCAATGGTGATGCTGGCCCGAGCTCAAAGGAAAATTGTGCTTGCTGCAGCTTGATGAATCTCATCAAGCATCCTTGGCGTCCATCAATTTGCGAAGTCGCAAGGGGACCCCAAGCCGCACCGCCAACCCTTCCCCCGTCTGAGCCAGGGCGACAGTTGAGTGAGGCGCAGGGTTTGCTTGAGACGAAGTTGCGCTGATGTATTGACCGGGCAGAAGCAAAGAATAAAGCGAAGAATGGGATGGGGAAGAGGAAGGAAAAAGAAAATCCGCCATCGTCGGCATCAACCCGAGGAGTGCACAAAACGTGCACCACGCCAGCAATCTCCTTTGCCCAGCGAGATTGCCTTTGCGCCATGGCTTGTTGGGGGCGCTATTGACGGCAAAGCCAGGCGCATGACTTCAGGTCAATAGTAATGAAAGAAGAAATTATTATAAAAGGCCTGTTGTTATGAAGCTTGGCGCGCCAAAATGTGACCGTTACATGACGCCGCGGGTCATGCTGATATGCGCTGCGCATTTTTGCGAAAGTTGAAATTACAGACGCCGTCGAAAATCGCATTCTTTTTTTTTTTTCGGATGAAGCGGAATTTGGCAGAGGTTATACAACCCCTGCTACCCTATTTCGTATTTGCGTCATCGTTGCCAGGGGTTGTTTATCAAAGTTGTTCACGAGATGCCTTTTTTTTGCGGGCTACCCATTTCGTCACATAAATCATACACACCCCTGACGAAACCGCGGGGGGCTGCTGCGGGAGCTTTGGTATTCGTAAATGTGGCATGTCCAGTCTCGTTGGAAGGGCCTCCTGGTATGCGATGCGAACAATGGAGGGTCAATCTTCTGGAAGCCTGGTCAAGCCGCCACCATTTCTGCACTTGGGTGTAAGAATCGATCGCTTCGTTTCTCACCGACTGCCGTCATGTGTCTGACATTTCGCTCCGGCCCGGCAACTATCGTCTGTTGGGCACCAAAAATGCTCAGAGGCCCCATCCATCTCTTTGCCTCGTGATGGCAGATCGTTCGAAAAGCCAACAAAAAGCCATCTTGTAATAAAGATAAGATAGGCTGTGAGTCACTTGTATCAAGACAAATGCCAGCGAAGGAAAAGAGGGCCAAGAGCGACGAAGAAAGCTGGCCAGGGGGGCGTGTACATGAACCAATGCCCTGTAAAGCCAGGTGACTCGTTGACACTGGCACACGTCCCCATTCAGCCCTGGGCGAGAAGCGTGTTGACGTGGAACAAGCTCCGCGCGTGCGTGGTAAGCTGCATTTGAATCGCGAAGAGAATGGATCTTTGTTGAGCGGACGAGGCGGAGCGAGTTGAGAACTGTCCAGGTAGACAAGGCAGCCTGAGTCCTTACTTGGCACAACAGGCGCAAAGTGCCAGGCGAGATTGTTCGTGCCCTCGCCAAGGTGACGAAGGCTGTCATTGCTCACAGCATTGCTATTCGTTGCCGCTAAGTCGGTCGGCCCCATCAAAGACAGCCTCAAGGCGAGGCGGTAAGGCTGGCCATGTAACAACTTCGACGGCCGCATACATATACGTGGCTAGTACGTGGGCTGGGGCAGCATCATCCCTCTAGCTGCAGCCTAGGCATCAGGACTAGAACTCTTCGTCAACGAAGGCGACCGGTTGGCGAGGCCACATGCCACATGGTTGGGCGCTGATGCATGTCAGAAGAGGCCAGTTAGATCACTCGATGGATGGTCTTGTCATCAATCCGCCTGTTGCGGGCCATGATGATGGGGGAAAGGACCGGCCGGCTGACAGGCTGACCAGCCCAAGCTGGTGAGCGAGCAAATGCGGATGAGAGAGCACTTTTTTTTTTGGCCCGGCGCCTTTTGGTAAATCGACGTCGCGCATGTCTGCCCTATGGATACCGTTGCCGAAGGTGCGGCTCGTCTCCATCTTGCGGTGGGCGTGCAACAGCACACGAGAAAGTGCCGATTGACGATTTTGGGGAGGCCTCGTTCTCCTCGGAGCCTGGATTCCGAGCCTGGCAGCCCTTTCGAGCTTTGTGTGGACAAGTAATTATAAGCGCTCATGGCCCTGACCTGGTAGGCAAGTTTCAACCTTGCCCTGAAAATGGGGGGAGGGGAAGAAGCCCACTGAAGCGCAACTGCAACGGGCGGAGGGGAAGTTGCTTTGGCCTCGTGGTTGAGGGGAGAAGAATCTTGGCCGTTGAAGAAAATGTCGCATTGACGCCGAGCACTGCTGCAGCTTGGACAATGGACAATTGCCAACGGCTGCTTGTCTTCGGCACTTGTGTTTCATCTTTCCTGGCGGTAGTGTGGCGCGTAGCCCGAAGACATTAAAACTTTAAAACTTTCCCATTGTTGCTGATCGTGATGTTGCATCCCTAGTAGTAGACTGGGTGGGCTTATTACTTGAGCCGCATGAGACAATGTAAGCCCAACAGGCAGCTTGTCTTTGTACGGCCGTCTTCATCTCATTCGGCATATCCCCAAAGATGGGCTCAATTTTGTTTTGTAAGCAGCAACAGAGGATCGGGGGAGCAGTTTGAACAAGTTGTCACCGTCAGAGACTGTTGTACGAGCCTATCCTATCATTGAACCAATGCTCATGCTCGCTTGGCTTGTTCGGGGGCCACTTGGATGAGAGCCAACAATCAATAAGACTATGTTGCGATGTAATAAAAGGTGAGGGACTCAGAAGAGACAAAAATGCTGCTTGGGATATTGTATCAAGGCATGCGCATTGCCCGCCGAGAAAACTAGTTATGAAAGACAAGGCGACAGAAGGTATGCCGTAAAGGAAAAAGGAAAAACAGAGCTCTCTGCCGTGAATGAAAGCTAAAAGCGAGGCTCACCTCTTGATCCAGGCGTCGCTCTGCTTGTTGTGGATCGCATGTATTGGCATTGACCTTTCGTTCGTTTCGTCTCTCGTTCTTCATCAGTGCCGCTGGTACTTGTATTGCTTCGTACGCTGACCTGTGTGTGGCCCGAAAAAATGGTCAAGTTATTCAAGTACGACTGGCTTCCTCGCCTGACGTGGTCATTTTTTGGTGCGCCCTTCCCAAAGCCACAAGCCTATCAACTAATTTTGGGTCTCTCACCAGCTGTGCAGGGGCTGCTTGTGCCAGGGGCCCTGGTCTGGCGCACGTGAAACAGCATCTCACTGAATTAATTCTCCAGATCTAGACTCACATTCACAGGGCCGAAACTGGAGGTTCAAACGGGACAGTTGACGACGCGCAATTCCTTTTTCGTTTTTGGGTGCAGTGTATGGGTATCACTCGTCGGGCAGACCGGTCACTTGTTGTCAGTTTTCGGCATAGCTACCTGCATCAGAAAGCCGAGTCAGCACATAAAATAACGAAATATCCCAACGATTTGGCCGTGTCATGCTTTGACAGTTACGACGTCAGCGATCGAGGGCAAAGGGGAGTCGATACACATTCGTTAACAGGGCTAGCCTAACATAATCCGTGGCCGAGGCTCTCGTATACTTCCAGCTCGGTAATACTGCTACTTAGTCGGTCAGCATGTTGAAATTAAAGCCCTCGAAAATGTAAGGGTCGAACCGCCCAACTATCTGGTTACTCACCGACTCTTGCAACACGCAAAAAGGGGAACCAGAACTGTGATCCAGTGAGCTTATAGTCGATTTCATTACCAAGGCAGCGGTCAGGCAGGCTGGACCCTCAACGAAAGAAAAAAGGCAAATTACCCTCTCCCCCACAGGGGACTCCCTCCTCGACTTGCCGTGTTCGTCTAGCCAGCCTTGCCAGAGGACCACGACACGCATTCTTAGCTGCGTCAGGTTGGGCCAGGCGGGGAACGGACCAAGCTGCTGGAGCCTCAACAGACAGGAAGGGGCAAAAAAATCCTTCTACCGTGCTTCCATAGAGTGGGGAAAAGAAGCTTCAAAGTGGACAGGCAATCAAACTCCTCGTGTGTTGGCAAGGGTGCTGGACTCTGGATCCCACTTGCGATGCGATTAGAGGTAGGCGAGCGGACTCGTCGACCAGAACTTGGGATCCCCTATCCACCGTCTTCGAGGCAATCTTGGATGTCACTCTGTAACACAGTGCAGGGTCCCCTTTGGAGGCGAGATGATGGTAGATGTGCGAGGTGTTCATGGGTTTGCCCTCCCCGCCATCCTTATCCCGATCTGGCTATGTTTGACAGCGGGTCAAGTTGTCTCCCTTTCTAAGTTACTGTTGCATATATCGTTGCGTCTCTGGGCCCAAAGTTTGGGCTGGTTTGGGGAGTTCAAGTTGACTCTAGTTAGTTAGTCGTGATGTGCGAAACCCGCCAGTACCTGAGTCTAAGCCCGTCTTGGGCTGGGCTCTTGTTCGGGGGGTAGTCTGGTGCGTAACACTTTGCGATTGTTGCGTGTCTGTGTATGTTCGAGGAAGGAGGCCCTCCTTGCAACAGCCGACGCGCCAGGCCTTGGTAGTGTAAGCCCAAGCAAGCCCTTGGCAATTGCTATATTCGTCTGGTTTGGTCGGACATGGTGAGCCATATCGCGATCCAGCAGAGCAATGCAATGCGGCGCTGCCCGTAGGCCCGTCCCCTCCCTCTCGTAAACATTCGTGTTTATTATGGTAGCCGGATGAGATCGCGTCCAAAGGCGGCTGGATGGCTGGAAGTAATATTGGAAAAAAAAAAGGCCATGATTTGTCTTGCATTGTTGCCACACGGCGCTCCCGGGCAGAAAATGGCTTTGCGAATGGACGGCCAATATCCGCACCGACAGGAGAGAAGGGAAAAAAAAAAGCGAATTACCCGTTCTGATACATTGCAGCGTCTGTGCCTTTGTGTTGGCTGATTCTTGCCAGGCTGGTTGTGCGTCAAAGGGAACAAGTCACATTGGGGCCGGGCATGCGTTTGACGGCGGACAAGATGATACAGGTAGTGCTCCGATTGTTGTAAATTGTCGTCTTCACTTTCCCTGCTGCTGGAAGTATTGAATGGTTATTGCTTTTGCATGCTTCCTTATTTTGTGGCCGCCGCTTTCAGCGCACCAAGGAGATGGGCTGATGTGTCTTGGAGATGAGGCGCAATAGTATGATTTCGGCTGGCTGCAATCTGGAGGCGCTTTTGCGAGATGGAGGGAGGGAGGGAGGGACGACGATGCTGGCGAAATGAAAGTGCTGCCTGCGCCTGGTGCAAGTCGGACCCTTGTGATGACTGCATTATGGATCTTGATTAAGGGACTTTTAGGCAATCTTCTTTGCGTCATGCTGATATTAATTCTAGAATGAATCATCTTTTTCCGACACACTGGCTTTGTACAAGCCTCGTTCCTTTTACTTTCTTCCTCATTATTCTTGTCGTTCTGGGCACTTTGTAAGTACTACCTATGTAACCTATGTACCTCGGGGTGGACTCAGTGGGGATAGCGCCTGTTTCAATTTCCTTCAAGGCCCCACTGCCCTCTGAGCACTGCGTCGCAGTGGCTCAGGGCTTTCAAGTTGTCGAGACAGGGACATGTTATGGCGCTTTTCACCAGTCAGGAGCCTGAGCCAACTGCCTGAGCCTGTTACAGGTCCCAGTGAAGAGTAAGGCACTTGGCTCACCTTTGACGGGCGCGTAATAAAGTTATTAGGGCTATGATGAGGGGTAGAATGGAAGCACACATGTACACAACAAGTGGGTGATGGTATGACACTTGCTTACATTACACCAAACCTGTGTCCTTTGACTTTACCATCCGTTCACTGTCCGTACATATAGTACATAGGTATTCATTCGCTGCTCATACCTGAGTAGGTAGGTAATAAGTTAGTTCGGACACCGGATAGATACCGGACATGGTAACGAGGCGGCTGGCACGGCAGAGGCTTCGTGTGGCTCGAATAGCGCATTGTATTTGGTCGTATCCGTAGCCGTGATACAAGCAGCATCAATTGTTGTTTTATTACTCCGTCATCTCTCAAAATAGAGCCGTTGGGGGTGTTTGCTGCACGAAAGGGGGGGCGGGCAAGTCGGCGCCTGTGGTAGTAAAATGATGCTCTGCACCCCCTTGGACTCCCCTGAGCCCCTGTACGCACCCCCTTCTCCCTTTCTTGGGGGAGCGGTCAGGCAAAAAGGTACTTGGAGTGGCTGTACCGCTGACGTCCGCCTCCACGGCACCCAGCAGTGGGCGCTGGTGGACGTTTGTGGGTGGTGGTGGGTGTTTGGTTGCACGTTGTTGCACACTTTGACAGGTGCTACTCACTCTTTTCTGTCTCCCCCAAAGCAGACGCCCAACCCACTTGTGCTTCGTCATTCCGCACACCAACTGCACCCCCCCCTTTCCAAAAAAGACGCCCCTCTCCCCTGTCAGACCCCCGGCTGCCTTGGCCCTGCCTTTTTTTTTTTTTTGCTGGGACTGCTCATCTCGCGACCAGCTACTGAATACATAAGGCTTCCTCCTCCCACCTCCGATTTTCCCGTTCACGATACAACAGTCTTGACAACTACTTCTTCTAAAGAATACCACTGCGACTTGCACCGCTACTTGCACCCATCATCCAACATCAACACTGGTCTACAGAAGTACTCTGTTGTTTACATCGTCGTCTTTACCACATCCACCAGCGAACCTGCAATCAGCCGTTCGCGTCCAAACCAACACTACAACACATCAATGTCCATTTGCGTCGACATTTCTTGCAACATGCCTGCTCAACGTCCTTCTCACCTTCCTCCGTGCCCTGGACCCCCTCCCAGCCGTCCTCTGCCGCCCCTGCCAAAGTAAACGGGCTCTCGACCGGCTTCTAGCACTCGATACGACTCGGTTACGCTTCGGATACTCGCAATTATGGACTTCTACTCTTGAGAAGAAACCCCCACCTACAAGGCCCATGGCATTTCAACAAAACACCACCACGTCATGTTTGGTGGCTTGATCAGCCCTCGACTCGGCCACTGCATCTGCGGGTCTGCACCCGCAGATAGACATGCATGCATGCCTTCAGCCTGGCTGCTGCGCGGCATCAGCAACCCCTCTTCGTTGACCGCAGACGCCTCGCCGTCTTCTATCCTGCATCGTTTGGTCATCTGCCCTCGAGCAGCCCCCGCAGCCTGACGTGGGACCTTGTTCTCGTCACGTCGACGGACAATGGTCCTCACCAGCCACTTTGTCCCTTGCCCGCGCTGCCGGCGGCGGCAATATCTGGCCTTGATTATAGCTCGGGTTCCTTATTCTGTCCCCAAGCTCATCTTACGATTTGCTCGCCCGCATCCTCGATCTCCCGTCACGAGGACAATCCTTCTGGCAACGTGCGGCTCATTCCCCCGCTCTTCTCTTCTTCCAACCCCTCGCACCATCTTCGCTGGCTCGAAGCCTTGTTGGCTGTCGCATTTCTTTTTGCCTTTTCTCGTATTTCTTTTCTTTTCTTTTTTTCCCCAAATATTTGTACAAGGAGCGTGCATAATACACGGGGGGAGAACAGCACGGCCCCCTTTTTTGCTTTCATTGGACGAGGAGGATTTACACATTATACACTTGTACTATTAGACATCCTGGCGCCAAGGCTTGCCTGCTTGGCTTGGCTTTCTCCCCCAGGCGCTTACACGATACCGGAAAGCATTCATGATACACACATTTGGAGGCATATAGAACACGGGAATTTCCAACACAGTTTCTTCGCACAAAGACCTGTTCCACTGATCACTCGGTGTAGACGTTGGTAGATGGGAGATTTGCACCTTGCTCGCGCATTTAGATATATTTGATTTCAATACGTTGTTTCTCTTTGCCTCTTATCCGCCTTGTGTGCCTTGCTACCTTATTACTGGTATCTCTAGCTGCATGCTCATGTAGTACTGCATAATGTATCGGTACGCTGCTGCTTTGGTAGTGGCTTGCGATGTTCGCGTCTTCGCTACCAACCCCTCTGAGACAACGGAACTTGTGCCTCTCTCGTTGTTTTACGGACGATTCAGCCGCAGGCTCTCATCCAACTCGAGCCCTGTCATCCCCGCGAGACGGCCGGGCCATGTCTCTGGCCGGACCGTCTACAGCTTGCATGCAGCCGCTGTGGCGGGGTGCGCCTTGACGCCTTGTTGCAAGATCATTTCCTATATTGCTTTTTTCGACGTGCTTTTTCGACGTACTATTTCTCTATCCAGCAGGTACACACACAATTAGCGCCGACTAAGCCGGCTGGTTGCGTCTTCCTCCAAGACAACGGGACTAGGTAGCAGAAACAAAGTTCAGGAACGTCGATCTGTCTGCCCCTCCTTTCCCGCCCGACTCAGCCTGGGGGGGGCCGTTCTTTTGATGTAGCATTAGGCCAAAGCTCGCCAGCCAACCGAGGACATGGGCAGAGGCGACACGTTCCTTTCTCCGTTCACTCGGATGAACCAACTTAAGTTATTGGAGGATATAGTACACCCCCAAAAGTGACCGAGAAGGGAAAAAGAAAGCCGGCCGGAAACGGACTAGGAGGATGAAACGTGCGCGGCGCGGGGGTGGTAGTGGTGGGTGGTGGTGGGAAGGGAAAGGCCGGTTCTTCCTTGCCACAGTGCACCAAACCAACCAATCTTGTTAGGAAATCGAATGACCCGTTCCCTCCCTTTCCCCCGGAGGGTAACGCTGGCTAGGCTGGGCAGGCAAGCAAAGTGGGATGATGGATATGTGATGGGTGCCGCTGCATTCGACCACGTATCCCGGTCCTGCCGGCTAGCTGCCTCTTTTGCTCTTTTGGGCGGCGCACCAGTTCATCCAATGCAAGCCACACGCCCTCTCAGACTGCCTTTAAGTACCAACGAGTTACGAGAGACGGCGAGGTGCGGGCAGGCGTTCATGCGGTCCATGGTCACGATGCTCACAACCTTCAGAACATGTAGCCGGAAAAAGAAGGAGGGCGGGCAGGCGGACAGGCGGACGAAGACGTACTCTCTCTTCCAAGACAAAACGCCTCACCGCAGTGGCTAGACCACAGGGGGGGCGAACTCGAACGAGGCGAAGAAAAGCCGCCAACTTTGCGGCGCAAATTCCGCTTGTGTTGTCTCTGTTCAATCACTTTTTGATGATTATGATTTACCAGTTAATCCGTATTGTGGCCGTGAAACATGGGTCACGCGTCCCGGCCACCGGGTCGTTTATATCAGCGCAGCCGCTGGACCCTTGTCTTGCCTGTCTGTCTGTATGCAGACGAAAAGAGGCAGATGCGGGTGCCGAGATTTTTGCAAGTCCCTGTTGGCCTAAATACGGTTCTGCCGCGGCTGCAGCGGCATATCTGGGATTGGGTTTGTCTCAGCGCTTTGGGAAACAAAAGTCTGGGGCTGCCGGCCGCCGCTCGCACATTTTCTACTTCTCATCGGCGGCCGACGTTGTTTCAAGTTGGAAACACTCGGCCTGACAAGAATAACAGAGAGAGAAGAACAAGAAGAACAAGAAGAAGAAGAAGAAGAAGAAGAGAAAAGCCCCTCCCGAGGACGAAGAAAAAAGAGACAAGCAAACGCCCTCCCGAGTGTCGATCGATGACGTTGTGCCCATGGAACCGTTCATTTTCAGGTTGCGAGGGGGGCCAGGCTCCAGGACAGGGGGGCCTCGTTGGTGGGCGTGATGGCCAATTCTTCCACAAGATATGCCCCCAAAACTCCGCACTCCGTCTAGGCGCACGCGTTAGTTTTGTGTTAATAACTATTCCCCTGCGAAATGGTGGCTTTGACGCAACGAGTGGCAAAAACAACTACGTATCACTATACTAGTAACTAGTTATGGTTCCCAGCCATGTTTCGGACATTTGCGCAAAATGTCGAGATTGCGCAGCATCTGTGGCATCTGTGCTGTCTTGCCCCTATCCTATTCCCACTGCTCAGCCCCTGGCTGGAAAGGCCACGATCGCACTCTCTACACTCCCCTCTCTCTTATTAAACCCAGTAATATCGATGAAATGACTGCATCATGTACGCTCCCCCCGCCCCGATGCAGTATCAAACTCACGTCTTAATTCAGGGGACTGCATATGTCCTGGACCCGCCTATACTGTCCATCCAGGATCGTGAGATATGCCGGGGGGTCCCTTTGTCCTGGCCATTGACAAGCAAACTTGGTTGGAGATTTGCTCGCGATGTCCGAAAATTTTCACCAGGTTTGTAATCTCCTTGCCTGCAGCAGCCCACTGTGGTGACGAGGTCCCTGAGAGCCCACATCGGCGACAGCATCTACTTCGTAGACCTAGATTGAATATAGAAAAACTCCGTTGTGCCTGTCCAATCTCGAGAGTGCAGCAGGCAGAGCAACGAACTACTGCAGGTTCCCGTACTCTCACCAGAGTCAACAGATGCAAGCTCCACACTTGGTTGTACACAACTCGTTCCTGAGCGTCGCCAGGAACCCCCTGAGATTCGCCACGTTGTTGGAGACCTGGCTTCGCTCTGCGTTAACTAACGTTAGTTAGCCCCTTCCACCTGATTCGTGTTCCTGGATTGGTCCCCGCTAGTCTGTCTTTGACAACTCAGGCGCGCGTTGGCCTGTTACACCCCTCGCCCTCTCTTCGTTTCGTCCAAGAGGTATCCAGTTCTGATGGCAGTCCACATACGAGGAGAGAGAGCCTGAACAAGCTGAAAGGGGGAGGGTCTGGATGGCTCAGCATCGAACTATTTCGCTGCTTAGCGAGATTGCCTCAGGCGCTGATTGTCAATCGTTTCTTTTTGTTACCAAAAAGCATCGCGCCACTGGGGGAAGGTAGGATCTCGCTCTTCAGCCCAGTTTGGGAAAAAAAAAAGACCGGGTTGGGACAACTCACCCACATGGTTCGCCCTGACTCGCTCGACTGATTCGTCCGACATCTGCTTATAATAACGCCGGGATCGCATGAATTTGCTACCACATAGCCGCCCGAGTATTCCGGCCGGAAGCATGATGCCGATGCACGTTATTCGACGACCAGCGTGACGCAGGATATACAAAGTATACCAAGAAGAGGCGAAAATAGAGGCAGTCGAGGCAGCGGATTGTCTTTGTTGGTCTCTTGAAAGGGTATACGTTACTATCGTCTACTGCAAGTCGACTGGTCACCTGTATCTGTCCGCCGCGCCTCGCTTGGCAACGCCAACCCTGAGGTCACTGTGAGCTGAAAAGCGGGCGCCATCTCGCTTTCTCTCTTTTCTTAATGGTGGTATTCCGGGGAAGTCAGCCAGGGTCCATGACTCGATGGAAAGCCGTTAGTCCATTCTATCAACCCTTCTATCCATTTGTGGCCCAAGGAAAGAATACATATTGGGCTTGTACCTAACCGCAACGCTCATTATGATTTGTGGTTGCGAAGAGTCACATACCACGCGCCACTGCTTTCGTCAATATGTGGACCGAGTTTGCCGAGCTCCTCGGCGAACAGCGCCGTCTTGGTAGCATCCTCGTGTAACTGTAATGGCCGTAGAACAAAAGACCAACGCAGCGAGGAGAACCGAGCAGGTTGAAGGGCATGAAAATGTACCTCGATGCTCTCCCACCCGAGCACGAAGACGGAGAGCAACTGGTCCTCTGGCGGCAAACTTGTTGAGGCCGCACCGGCTGTTGTATCGCCTTGAACCAGTGTCGTGTTGGTTGCGAATCCCCAGTCGCCGCCGACGAAGCCCAGCATCTTGTAGCAGTCCGCGTTCGACTTGTACACCGATTTGCGGATCGTATCGTCCAGCACCGGCGTGTCTGGCTTGAACCGTAAAACGACCTATCAAACGACGACGTCAATTCTTTTAGTAGACCCCCAATCACACGGGTCGAACGACAGCGCACGGCCCTCGAGCCGTTGTGTTGGAGAAAAAAATGTAGAAGGAGGGACGGGGGTAGATCAACGTACCACCTCGCAGACGGGCGCTTCCAGAGCCGATAACAAGTTGTTGTAATTGAGTTCGTCCGTCTCAACGTGACGTCGGCGACCTCTCCATCGGCGAGCTCCCCAACGACTCGCGCAGCGGCGTGTTCCATTCCGGTTCCCCGGGCCATTCTAGTGGATCAACTCAGCTCAGCCCGACCCTTGGCCTCGCTTCTGTTTTCCAGGCCACACGCAGCTGCAGCGTCAAGCATCAAGGGAACCCGAAGGAAGGAAGGTCAACTTACGAATGATCAAGGTGATCTCGTGTCTCGGCTTTGGTATTGCCTTGCGCATCGAGAAGGAGGAGCCAAAGTACTGGCTCAGGGCGCCAGCCGCCCGCAACTCGTCAAAAGTACCAACCGAGATGGTATTCTCTGAAGGCAGAGTGAATCGCAAGATTTGGGATCTCATTTTCGGGCGAAGTCAAGATGTTACTGCAGCCGATGCGTGACTGTTTGTGCTCTTCAAAAGGCCAAATGCGAAGGCGGGGTTCTTTTATCTCGGCGTTTGCAAGTTGTGACGACGTCGGCGGCTGACAAATTCGACACCTCAGAATGTGCACGTCTAACAGCTTCTTTTCCCTTTATCCACGCTTTCCAAGTAGCTCCTGGTGGAAAATCAGTCTCAGAACTAAAATCTGACTGTCTCCGGTCAATGTAAAGCTCGCTTAGGCGTTTGGCTACCAAAAGTTCACGGTCACAGTGCATCACGTGGAACAACTCTGACTCTTCAAGGACACTTCAGCAATGACTGCAAACCTGAGACCTTGCTTTTGTTTTCTGTCTTAATTGCATTATCTCAGGACATGATCTCCTTGAAGCATTGCTGGAAAATTCTCCATACCATTGCGCGAACACTTGGGGCTGCCCGATTTGGTACACGCCTAGTTTATGTTGAGGCAACTAATCCGTATCAAATCTTTAAACCAGTTCTGAGTTTCGCATAACCCGTTCCCTTTTCCTCTTGAAATATGTGAATTGGTGTTGCCTGCCGCTAGGCCGTTTGAGTTTCTGTTTCGAAGTTCTAAGGAACCGACATTCTCTGGCTGCGCTACGTGCTGGTCGGTGTAAGTCGGCCGACGTTCAGGCTCGCAACGACAGCTCGTCGCGTCGCGGATTAAAATTTTCATCTGAAGTCTTATTGACCTTCTACTAGTCGTCAAAAACTTTTTCCAGCCATTTGCAAATCGCTGATCAAGCCTTTGCCCAACTCTGAGACGGGGTCAAAGCCATGCCATCCCCCAGTCCATATGTACGTGCAAGTCTGCCCGAGGGCCGGAGCTCGCATGCTGAACGCATATGATATAACTTCGGCGCTGAATTACCATGAGCAGCCAAAATTGACGAATCTTTCTGGCAGTCCAGACATGTTAGTTGCCCTGGTGAAACGTCAGGACCAAGTCCTCGCCGGCGCCCTTGTGCCGTGGACGGCTGGAGTCGTCCGAGGCATTACACACAAAAAGAACGGTTACTTCAGGATATGATACACATCAAACTTTCGAATTTATGCCGAGGAGCATGTTAGCCGCGTATATTTCCAGCAGATTCCCATGTAACGGTCCCGGCGTTCACATCCAGGTGGTACCTCAAACCCGGCCCCACTAAAATTTATCAGCCTGCCAGATCAGCATCCGCGAGCATCAGAACAAGGACTTCATCATCAAACGCATCTCATCCACAACAACGGGCACCAAATCAGGTCTGTAGTCCGTGATGCTGGAGCTACACGTATGGGGCCCAGTCTTTGGGGTCCCCTCTATTGACGCCGAATGCATCGCTGCCATCACATATCTCCACAACGCCGTCAGGGATGATATTGAATTCCGCATCGTTCCAAGCAACAACGTCTCCGTGAGTCCATCAGGTATGTTCCGATTATTTGTTTCCTGTGTCATCCCATACATGCACACGCCCCTCCACCATCCCCTTAGGCGTAGATGCCGATCAATTTTCGCGCACGCGCCGCCGCCCTGTGTCCTTGTCTTCACCGAAAATCACCAACCAGCCTTGCCTTGCATATATGAAACACACAGAGAGCTCGCCCCTGCTGACCTTGATGCCTCTCTTTTCCCCGCACGAAAAGGCCTGCTCCCCGCCTTGAACCACGATGGGGTCTGGACGAGCGGCTACCCCGCGATCGTGAGGTACCTCTACTCAAAGTCACTCGCCGACGACCTCGACGGCAGCCTGGACGCCGCCCACCGCGCCGACGTCGTCGCATTTAGCGCCTACCTCGGCGTCCACGCCTCGGCCCTGCTCGACCTCTCCCTCTACGTCTCGGCCGCCAACTGGTCCGCCGCAACGCGGCCCGCGTACTCGGCGCTGCTCCGGTTCCCGCTGACGTGGACCGTGCCGACGCTGATCCGCGCTGACGCCATCCAGCGCGTCGAGCACCTTGGGCTGGCGGAGCTCGACACCGACTTTGACCCCCACGGCGGCTTGCATCTCACGGCGGGTAGGGACGCCTTGCCGGAGGCGTTCCGCAAGCATCTTCCCGGAACGTCCAAGCACAAGAACACCGTCAAGGAGGAGATGACGCCCGAGCAGTCGGTCGCCATCCGGCTCTTTAGCTTAACCGAGAGTTGCTTGGGAACTTTGGAGGATCTTCTCTCAAAAGCGGACAGGTCGCCTCGTTTCTTCCCAAAGCACGGCACAAAGCGCGGCTTGACGTCGCTGGACTGCCTGGCTTTTGGCTACCTTGCTCTGATGCTGAAGGCTCCCGTGCCACGCGCGTTCCTAAAGGACTGGGTAGCAGAACATGCTCCCTGCCTCACGTTGTTTGTCGATGATGTGCTGGCCAACGCTACCCCAGCAACAGACAGCATCGTCTGGGCCGCTCCGCCTCGGCGTGGCTATCTTTCTGCCACGGGCAGGGTGCTCGACTCCGTTGTCAGACATATGCCGGTCTTTGGCGAGCACTACGCTGGCGAGGTGCGCCGCCGTTGCGAGGGCAAGATGGTCGGCATTGACCGCCGGAGCGCGTCGCTAACAGCAGCACTGCTCTTCGCCGGCGCTGGGTTTGGCTACGCAACTTACTGGTACCGCAGCCTTGAGCCGTTCGGCGCCCGGTCGCAGACTTGGCGTTCCCATAGACCCGGCAACTCGCGCCTTAGTCAGTTTGGCGAGCTTGGCTCCATGCTTGATAGCGTCCTCGGTCCTGTCAAGCCTGTTGCAAGTCCTATTGCCGGGGCGGCTGGAATCGATGGGCGCATTGTGGACCTAGATTCCGAGATTGATTGAGGTCTGCTGACGGTTTTGACTGGACACAAGCTTTATACCCCCTTGTATTTGTATAGCATTTGTATAATTGATCATGTACAATGATGGATAGAGAATTTACTTTTATTAAGTGTTCTCAATTCTATCGACACCATTCAATGCGCTAATAATCTTACAAATAGGTCTAGTGACCTGCATGACACTGTCCATCTACTGTGTATATCATTCCAGCTTTCGACTGTCTTCTTCTCAACCAAACCCGAAATTACAATTGCTTTATCTCCTTGCCAATAAGATCGGGTCGCTCAACATCTAGCTCGTCTCTCAACACCGCAAATGCCAGGTCGCTGACCAGCAGGCTCTGGCCCAGGCTCCAAACCAACGTGATGGCGTAAAAGAAGTTGGCATTGCCGCTTCCGGCGTATATCCATAAGTGGTAGAAAGCAGGGCCCAAAAACGACGAGTACAGCACAGTCGATGAAGCGACGAAGCTGTAGCGCATTAGAGGAAAAAGGTGGCGGTAGAGCGGGAGCATGCCGAGGAACAGGGCCGTGTCTGCAATGGAGGGATACGGCTTGAAGATGGCAAAGATGCCCACAAGCACTGATAGTGCTGCAAGAGGCTGCTTGCGCAATCTTATCGACAGGCCGCCGACGTAGGCGCCAAGGTGCAGCCAAAAGACGCCGAGGAAGAAGGCGCGAAAGGGGTCGAAGATTTCGATGAAGAAGTACCACCACAGGCCGACATTCGGAGTCAGGTCCGAGAGGGTTAGCTGGATGCCGTACGTGCGCGCGAAAAAGGTCCAGGAGTTGCCCGCAAGCGCAAAGGACATGCCAAAGAGCATCGCGAGGATGGCGGCCACCGTGCCGAGGCAAGTAGCAATAAAGGCTGGCGCGCCGGCGATGGCGCGCTTGGCGGTTTGACGATCGTATGCGAGTATAATGAGCGGCGGAAGAAGGAGGATCGGGTACATCGACAGGTATGAGGCAAAGGCCAAGGCCACCATCGCGTTCAAGGGCGAGCCGGAGAGCGCCTTGGCGATGGCATGGAGGACGGCGCATGTCGTGAACACGCTGGTCGTGCGGCCGAGGCAGGTCGCGATGGTAAGTGGGTTGAACAGGAAGCTGCCGTCGAGTTAGCATCTTGCCTCTCGGGGTGAGGTCGGGGCAAAGTATGTAGAGACGTACGCCGCAGCAATGAAGACGCCCGAGGTGGTCTTGGCTCGTCGCGGCGAGGTGTAGAGCTTCGTCTGGCCGGCCTCACCGGAATCCGCAATGGTGGCGAGCGCACTGGCGCTCAGCAGGTCGACGAGTATGTATAGTATGGCTGTGAAAATGGGCCACTCCTTGACGTCGGGGAGTAGCGAGAAGAGGGGGAGCAGCAGCGGCGGCTGGTGGAAGACGCCGCCATCGTAGGGATCGACATTGTGATTATATAGAAACAGACCCTCTTGCACTACCTCGCGGCGACGTGTGTTAGCTGTCTGAGAGAAGAGAAAAGAGACGAATTGAGAGTGTGCTCGCGCACTTCAACCAAGTCGCGACCGGGGGGGGGGTTATAATTCGGGAGAGGGAGACGCACGTCGTTTAAAGCTGGTGACGGGGGTCGAGATCTCGACGCGACCCGTCAAAAGGTCTGGCAGGTGGGGGAACGCGGTGAAGAGGACAAGTCGCAACAAAGCAGCGCCGACGAAGACGCCGGCCTTGTTACGGAGAGCCATGGTTGTTGTGATGGTCATGGCATGATCTCCGGGGACGTTCTGGGGCGGCGTGGGCGGCGTGGGCGGCGTGGGCGGCGTTGGAGTAAATCGAGGCGGCTTGTCGGAGAGCTTGCTCAGCCTGATGTCAAGGCCACTTGGCCCCTGCCTGTGAGAGGAGTTCCTGGCGCGCTAGCGGGGCGCGGTAGCTAACTGACAGAGGGCAGCCTGCCGCATGAAAGATGAATTGTAGACCTGATGGTAAAATATGTTACTAGAATCACGGAAATAGATAAGTCACTACAATATATAAAATATGGGCAATCATGTGCAGGACTCAAGAGCCTCTCTCTATATTAGTTACAAGCTGCCTATCCTGGTTGAAAGGTGGTGGGGCATCCCTCCGATAAAACTGTCAGAATAGAAGCCATTGGCAAACATAAAGCCAAGATTATTACTCTATGCAAAATTTCACAGTTATTTAATACCTATATTATTCTGTTCAAACTTTTCTGGATTTGTAAATGCTGTTGCACCCTCCAATTCTGCCTCAAGAGATCTAACTACCTTCTTCGCTTCCCCAGTTACAAACAGAATCCACGCTAGCCCTATCTTGGAAGCACCCTAAGGCGGTGTACGTCGGCACGAAATTTTCTGGCAAAAAAAAAGTTCAAGTCGAAGCAGCTGTCCAGCGCAGAAAAGCGACTCTCTGCGCCCCGCCAGTTGCAACGAAGGTTGTCCAAGATAACTATTCACAACCACCACTACCGCTCACAATGGCTCGTATCAAGAGAAGAGGCGACTCGGGCGCCGCCAAAAACTACGTTACCCGAAACCAGGCGATCCGCAAACTCCAAATCAGCCTCCCCGACTTCCGAAAGCTCTGCATCTGGAAGGGCATCTATCCCCGCGAGCCTCGCAGCAAGAAGAAGGTCTCCAAGTCGTCCACCGCTTCCACCACCTTTTACTACCACAAGGACATTCAATACCTCTTGCATGAGCCTCTCCTGCAAAAGTTCCGCGACACAAAGGCCCTCGAGAAGAAGATCTCGAAGGCCCTTGGCCGCGGCGACGTCAAGGATGCCGCCCGTCTCGACAGCAACGCTGCCCACCCCGAAAAGACTGGAAAGCCCAACTACACTCTCGACCATGTCATCCGCGAACGTTACCCGACCTTTGTTGATGCTTTGAGAGACCTGGACGACTGCCTGTCCATGCTCTTCCTCTTCGCCAACCTGCCGTCCACCTCCACCGTTCCGGCCAAGATGATTGCGCGATGCGAAAGACTTTGCCTCGAGTTCCAGCACTACCTTATTGTCTCCCGCAGTCTGACAAAGTCCTTCCTCTCGATCAAGGGCATCTACTATCAGGCTAATATTCAAGGCGAGGAGGTTCTGTGGCTCGTTCCTTACAAGTTCACTCAGCGCGTCGTTGGCGACGTCGATTTCCGCATCATGGGTACCTTTATCGAGTTCTACATGACCCTTCTCGGCTTCATCAACTTCAGGCTTTACACCTCAATTGGTCTCAAGTACCCTCCCAAGTTTGACCTGGTCAAGGATGAGAATGCTGCCGAACTTGGCGCTTTCACCCTTGAGGGCAAGACCCTAGTCGGCGGCGAGGAGCAGAAGCAACTGGAGGATATTGCTCACCGCCCTGATCCCAAGGTCCAAGCTGCTGTCAACAAGGTTGTCAAGACGTTGACCTCTGGCGACGCCAACGGCAATGAAACCGAACCCGCCGCTGAGGAGGGCGAAGAAGATAACTCTGGTTCTCTTGACAAGTTTGAGCCAGCCGCGCCGGGCGGCGATGTTTTGCTACAGCCCTCCGCCGGTGGCAGGGGCCACGGTGCTATTTTCTCTAACTTCACCTTTTATCTCTCCCGTGAGACCCCCCGCCAACCTCTTGAATTCATTCTCAAGGCTTTTGGGTGCAAGCGCGTTGGCTGGGATGCCACCCTCGGCGACGGTGCCTACACTACAAACGAGCTAGACCCTTCCATCACCCATCATATTGTCGACAGACCTGTTATCCAGGCCGCGACAACGGAGGGGGGCGATGGCGAAGACAACCAAACCTCTCAGAAGCTAGCACAAAACCAACGTGTTCCTGGTCGTATATACGTCCAGCCTCAGTGGGTCTGGGATAGTGTCAATGACGGCGAGCTAAAGGAGGCGCACATGTATGCCCCTGGTGCTTCTCTGCCTCCTCACTTGAGTCCGTTTGTCAAGAACGTCCAAGGCGCATATGACCCCACAGTCCCTCTTGAGGAGCAGGAACCTGAAAACGAAGCTCTCGAGGCCGATAGCGATGTCGAAGATGAGGATGTCGATGCGGACGAGACTGCTGAGGGCATGGATGTTGCCGATGAGGACGAAGATGAGGATGATGAGGATGAGGATGCAGATGAGGACGAAGAAGCGGATGAGGATGAGGATGAGGACGATGATGACGAGGACGACAGCGCACAGCGGCAACAGGAGCTGGAAGCCGAGATGACTGGCGCTTCTGTCAACTCCAAGAAGGTCAATGCCAAGGCCAAGGCCAAGGCAGACGCCCGCAAAGCCTACTCCAAGAAGTCGCGCGAAGAAGCTGAGGATCTTGAGCGTGCCAAGGGTATGCTGAGCAAGAAGAAGCGCAAGTTGTTTGAACAAATGCAGTATACGAATAACAAGAAGAGCGCTGCTGATGAGAAGCTTCGCGGAAAGAGAAGGAGACTGGAAAAAGAAAAGGCGAAGAAGGCATCGGCGTAATTTGGTTTGCTTTTTTTTTCTTGTGTTGTATAGCAAAACTCATAGATGAATTATTCTGAATGATACAATCTCGTCATAAAAGAATCAAGGCAATTAGAGTTAAATTCTTGTACGTGGCTGTAGTTCAACAATCTGCTAGCTGCAAGTGCAGCAAAGAGAGTTCAACTTTCCAAGCGTGGGTCTTGACAAACCTTGCTGCACTTTCACTTTTCAACCTCGCCTCACAATCCATCGCCAGCGCTTATCAACGGCGACTCTATCAAAAATGGACAATAATACAAGAAGCCTAGTTGACACCATATAATAAGCTTGCTCATATACACCAACCGCGGCCATAGCGCATGACAGACCAGCTGCGCCATGTCGCAACACGAGGCCGACTGGGATCTCGACACCGACGAGATAACTTCCGTCGGATCGGAAGAGCTCTACGAAAGCCGACCAAATCGCTGGAAAGGGCCCAAATCGACATGGCGTCACCTCACAGAGGAGGAGCGCCTGCTGTGGCGCTCCACGAAACAGCTGCAGGACGAGGACTTGAGCGTGCATCTTTACAACGCCTTTGTGCTGAAGCAGCGCGCGGCGAACCCTGAGATTGCCAAGGACCAAACCATACAAACGGTATGCTACTGCATTCTAAATTCCAATGGAAATACTAATGAATAAATACAGGATGATGGACAAGAGGCTATTTGGGCGCCGCCCCAGTCGTGGACAGCCTGGCCCATGAGGCAAAAACACATACCGCGCGCTGGTCTTTTCAAGGAGGAAGGGGACGAGGATGATGCGTTTACTTTTCGCCGCAAAGAAAAGGCCACGCCTAGCTCGGAGCTTAGAGCTGAAACTACAGCCACCATTCTAAGGATCGCCAAGGAGCGGTTTTCTCGCCGTAAGCCCCCGCAAACAATGAGGCCATCCATCGAAACCCTAGATTCACCAAGTCCGGATGATGATATCAAAGGACCCTCGTCTGATGAATCCGAGGCGGGAATCTCCTCGCAACCTGACGAGAACCAAGCTACGGATGCTTCCGGTATTGACGATGACCAATCCTCGCGACGAAGGAAGAGAGCCGATCAAACATTCGACCCAGTCGTCTCGGCGGATGATGATCTTTCGATGTCGCTACTGAAGGAATCCGTGGGGCATATTCTGTCGCAGGTGGACAAAACACTTACCATTCTACACCATACACGCGTCGCTGGCCTCAGCTACCAGTCCGACTCCTCCGAAACAGAGACGGAGCAGGAATCGGACACCACTCAAACTTCAACCCGCAAGCGCGGCCGCGGCCGCCCGCGACTGCCTCCCCAGCCAAGATCCGCGGAGTCATCCACTAGCCGTTCAACGACACGTCGCGGTCGGCCCAAGACAGTGCATATTCCCGAACCAGGCGAGACGCTGGAGCAGATGGCTCTGCGCGTCGCGCGTCGTGGCCACAGACGCCTGCCCACGACCGAGGCAGACCGTGAGGCGGCGTTTGAGGAGTGGTTGAGACAGGGCGACGAGCGCGTCGCACGCGAGCAACGCAGGCTGTCCAGCCATCCCGTGTCTGAGGAGTCCGAGTCCCAAGACGACGACGACAACGTGTCGACACGGACAAACCGGGGAAGCAAAATTCGCTGCTGGGGCCTGCGCGACTGGAGCGACCTCGTGGGCGCTGCCGCGCTCGCCGGGTTTCCGCCAGGAGTCGTCGAGCGCACGGCGCAGCGCTGCGCGAACCTCTTTGGCCAGGGCATGTCCCTTACACGGCTCGATGAGGCTCCTGCCGCCCGCGCGGCAGCGGCCGCCGCCGTCCACACCACGACGTACCAGCCAGAACGCATCCGCCTGTCCGCGACCCCCAACGGCAGTGAAGACGACGATGGCGACAACGACTGGGAGTCCGCGGCCGGCCTACAGCAGCGCCGCATCGTGTCCCGGCAGGCTTCGTTGGCGCGCTCCAGCCGGGAAGCAAGCGCCGCAGCCGCTGCCTCCTCACCGCGCAGCAGCCACTCTCCGTCGCAGCCCATGTCACGCTCGTCGTCGACGGGCGGCTTCCTTTGCCCAGTGGCGTCGTGCGATCGCGCCGTGAACGGCTTCTCGCGAAAGGCCAACCTGGAGCGGCACATGCAAGTCATTCACTCCGGCGACAGCGATGGCGGCCCCTCTCCGTCTCGATCGCGCTCCCGGTCGCGGTCCGTGTCGCGGTCTTCCGCGGGCATCCTCTTTTGCCCAGTAGCTCGGTGCGAGCGCGCCGCGAACGGCTTCACGCGACGGGCCAACCTGCAGCGGCACATGCAGCTCCTTCACCCCGGCATCGACGCGAGTGCCGCCCTTGCTGCTGCCGCTGCCGTATCCGCTGCCGTCTCCACCGTCGAGACCCCGGAGGATAGCGATGACGAGATCCTCGGCGCGGTCCATGTCGATGGGTTCCTGCGCACCGTCAACCCCGGCAAGGGCTGGCGCGGAGAGGACGCGGCCCCTCGGCAGAGGAGGAAGAGGCCAGCAACGCCTCCAGCGGGCCGCGCTACGAAGAAGCTGAGTCTCTCTTCCTCTGAGTATTCTGAATAATGACGTGAGTTAGAATGAGGCATGCACTGGGAACTTTCTTTTGGATAGCAAAGAGAGAAAGATTTCCCCAGTGTCGGAGAATGGTGGCTTTCCAAAGGCCACTTAGATGTACATGGAGCAAAAACTATAACAAGCAATATACCCCTTTGAGTTGTATTTTCTATTACATTAGATAACTTTGCACGCTGATCCGTTCATCTATGAAAGAAGCCCCTATAACGCCACGCATGCAAACAAAAACAGCCGCCTCTTTCAAACGACAAAAGTTCAGATTCAAAAAGAATGCATATCAAGAGATTGACGTGATGTGTGTATGTAAAAACGAAAGCGAACGGAGGGGGTATCTAGAGAGAAAGGGCGGAAAAAGAAGCTTCGACACCTGCGTCCTTTTTTTTCCCTTGGACATATCCAAGCATCCATCCCGTAAAGAAACCAACAAAAATACCACCTTCAAAATCAACAACAAGCAAACCTCGTGCTTTTTTGTCTCAATCCTTTTCGCCAGAAGAAGAGGCAACTAATCCGAGAAAAACTCCGTCGCCGCTCCGTTGTGAGAATGCAAAAAAAAGTCTCCAATTTCAAAGTGCCCAATGAATATGCGTATAATTTGTGTCGTTGTAGGGAGCCCCGCCAGATGATCACGACAGCAACTCCATCTGGCTCAATTAAGGGTGATTTATTTGAGCCGTGGGCTCTTTCTCTTGGAACCGGCCGAAGCCAACGCAGACGGTGGCAAGTTCTCGCGCCCCTCGACCGCGACGCCGGACCTCTTGATACCCGCCACGCGCGCCGTCCTGGTGCTGCGCTTGAGCAGGGGCATCGTCGCGTTCTCGGCGGTCGGCGGCATGGACGTGGCGATGCTCGTCGCGCGGCTACTGGGCTCAAACCCCAGCGTTGCCGGCGCCGTCACGTTCGCCGTCACGTTGGGGTTGACTTCGCGCAGGCTCGCGCCAAGCGCCTGGTTCTTGTCAGTAACGCAGGCTTCTTCGCCGGGGCTGGTGGCCGCGGCGGCAGACGTGTCAGACGACTCGCCACGCCGCGGCGAGGAGGAGGAGAAGGAGCTTGCCTTGGTAGAAGGGGGCTGCGGTTGCGTCAACGGTAGATCAGCAAAGACAATGGTCTGGTCCTGGTCCGTAGAGCGGTCCACCACAGCCGCGGCCAACGGCGATGCTGGCATGCTGCTCTCGTCCTCCTCGTCAACCATGCCCTCGGCGGTGTTATTTGTTCGTGGCAAGACAGTCGGGTATTGATAGACTGCCTTTTGTGGCGTGTTGCCCGTTGGCTGGTACTCTTGGAGGGTGGTGCCGGAGATGCCTTCGCGGAGGTTTGCCAAGGGCTGGCATAGTTGCGAATCGAGCTGCTCCAAAGCCTCGCGCATATCGTCCGTGTCCAGTTCCATCTCCTCGCCGACATTCTTGACTCGGTCAAAGGTCGACTTGAAGTGCGACGAGATGTTGCCAAAGGATTGCTCGACAGTGTTGGATAGAGCCTCGATCGATTGCTCTTGGCTCTCATGTTGTGTCGTGTTTGCTGTGCGGGCATGTGTGACAAAGTCGTCGAGCGCATGCATCTTGGACCCTAGATCCTCGACCTGCTCATCGACCACGCGCACCGTCTCGGCGTGCACCGACTTGGCAGTGCTCTGGATGGCGGTGCTCTGCTCGCTGGCAGTATTCCAGTCATCTTTGAGCTTCGTCTTGAGTTGTTCACGAGACTTCTTGACTTCTTCCAAGAGCTCGCCTTCCTTCTCGTCCCACAACTCCATGCCCTCGTTGTATTGGGTTGCGGCGCGTTCCAGAATGGTGCCGGATTCCGTTACCGACTTCTGGATCTGCGAGGCTTTGTCCGCGAATCTCGTTTCTTGCGTCTCAGCCTGCGTGTTGATCAACGTCGTAATTTGAGCAAGCAGCTTCTGACGATCCTCCGCGGCTTGCCGTCGCTCTTCGCTGATGACCTCTTGGATACGCAGCGAGGTGTTGGAGTTTTGGAGAACAGCGGCATTCGTTGCGCTCTGGAGCTGGCGTCGAAGGTTCTCCGACTCGCTGCGCTGGGCAGTGAGGTGCTTGACAAGGTCTTCAAAGATGGACTTGAAGTCCTTGCCTAGAGAAGAGTACGAGTTGTGCAGGTGCGCGTGCAGATTGCCCATCTCGGCGACGACATCGGCAGCAATCTTCTCAGCGGCGCCAGAGATGACCTGTAAGCTCTCACCCACGCGGTGTTTCACGCTGTCGCGAATGACATTGATTTCCTCCAGCACCTCATCCATCTCAACTTTGGATTTCTGTTTTTGCTCCAGCATCAGCCTTTTGGAATCGGTAAATGCGTTGAGTTGCTCGTCAAGGAACGTCTGGGTGGCTGATAGCTTTTGAAGTTCCTCTTGGACAAAGGTAGCCATCCGCGTCGAGATGCTGGAGATGTGCTGGCGTTGCTCATCCTGGAAGTCGGCGACGCGGCGCTCAACCATGGACGTGACGTCGGAAACCTGCATCTGTGAGGTTCCCCATGCGGCCCGGTTGACGGATTGCAGATCCGACTTTCGCTTATTCTTGGCATGCAGCCCACTGACGTCCTTGACTGTTCGCTGGAGCTTGTGGATGAGCTCGCCGCCAATCTTGGTCAGCTTCTGTTCCGTAGCCTCGTGGGCTTTGCGCAGTTCCGTCTCTTCGGCAAGCGATTTATGCGTCATCTTGATCACCATCTCGGCCTCTTCGAGTAGGCCTTTTGTGCTGTCGAGCTGCGATCGTGTACCCTCGTGATCCTTCTTCAGTCCCATAAACGTAGCATTCAAGGAATACAACTCGTGTGTTTTATTACGCAGATTCGTCTCGAGCGTTTCGATTTTGGCGCCTTGCTCCTCTGCCACGATTCTTCGCGACTCGCTTTCCGCCGTCATCTCCTCGTACACTTCAGGAGGGAGGTGAACGCCATTTCGTTGTCTTGTCGAGATTAATTCGCTCTTGAGCTTCTCGATCTCGGCTGTGAATTCTTTGAGGAGCGTCTTCTTGGGCATGGCGTTGAGTTGTGGTTTATTTCGGATGTTCTTTGCGCGGAAAGCATATTCGAGCGTCGATATCGTTTCTTCTAGATTGCTTTTCGAAGGCGAGATGGTCGCGATAATGCAGGTTTTTGTGCGGCCACCGAGAGAATCTTGAAGTAGGCGCGTGAGCTTCGATTCTCGGTAAGGGATATGTGCGCTGCGGTCGACGAGGGCGTTTATGACACGACCAAGAGTCAGGAGCGATTTGTTGATGAGGCCGGCCTCGGCAGCACGCTTGTTCTCGGCACCGGAGCGCTGGATGTTTTCACTGCCGGCAAGGTCGACAAGGTTGAGCTTGCCGGCGCTGATGAGGTCTTCGGTGCCGTTTTCGTTAACCTTCTTCACGTACGCGCTTATCGTGAAGACGGTGTGACTTCGCGAACTGAGGTCGTTGCATTTGGTGGCGGCGACCTGGCGCTTCAAGCTGCCATCCTGCAGCACCTTGATGCCCTCGCTCGAGTCTTTGATGTGTTTTTCCTCCATGCCCTGCACCATAGTGCCGGCGTGGCCTTTTCGGGACGCGTCGTCGTAGATTTTCAGCTTGGCCGTCTCCTCCACGGAGAGCAGGTCGCGCAGCTCTTCGTTGTACAGCTCGATGAACGACACCTTAACGCAGTGCTCCCTGTTGTCAAGCTCCAGCGTCCTAAACAGCTGCTGGAGCACGCGGGGGATGATGCCGGCCTCGTCCGACAGCATGCCCAGCGTCTCCGTCATGTCGCCGGACATGGTGTACGTCTTTCCCGTGCCGGTTTGGCCGTAGGCGAATATGGTGCAGTTGTAGCCGGAGAGCATCTCGTCGAGGATGGGCCGGACCGTGTCGTCAAAGACCATCTCCTGGTCGGCGGCGGAGGAGAAGACGCGGTCAAACGCGTACGTCTTGTTGGTGAGGGCGTTGAGGCCGAGGGAGAGGTCGACCTGATTGCCCTTGACGCCGTCGGCCCTGACGACGACGGCGCTGTTCTCCTTGACCTCGCGCGCGCTGCGACCGCGGCAGCGGACCACGACGTTAATGTTGGTCTCCTCACCGCCAACGGTGCTCATGCGCGAGCCCGTGTCGAGCTCGTAATCGCGTTCTTTGCGTTTAGCGCCGCCGGCCATGCTGGATATGAGAGAGTCGGCGGGTGACGCTGCGCCGGCGCGCGTCGCCGCAACACCGTGTCGCGCCGTCGACGTCCTCGTCATTGTGTGACGCACGCTGCTGCTGGTACGGCTCGAGAAGCCAGATCGCACGCTCGAGCTCATGGCTGACCGGCTGAGCTCCCGGTCGGAGCGCTGTCGTAGGTGAGCCAGCTTGGATGGGGTTCTCTGGTTTGGTCCCGGATTGCGGCGCGTCCGGGACGCCGATGCGGAGGGTTGGATGGTGGGCGGGTGGCTGGTGATCGCGAAGAGCTGTCTTTGTTGTTTTCGTCGAGTTGAGCTCTGCGATGGCGTTTCAGGATAGTATGACTATGCTCACGCTGTTGACGATAGATTGATATTAACCCCCCCGGCATGCAAGGAGCAAATAAGCGTAGGTCGATCGGCGTGTGCGCTGGCGGGGAGGGGCTTTGTGCAGTGAGTAGGTAGCCGGTCATGGGTGTTGTGCTCTCTCTCGGCTTTTGGTTGCACCAAATTCATTTCATTTGTTTCTCTGCAGCACAACAGCCAATATTGACTAGCGCGGAGCCACTGGTGGGCATCAACAAGGACTAGTCTCGTTTCCACAGCAACCACTTTCGACAGGTTCACCAGCGAATGCGTTCCAGAAATCCAGCTTTCATCATTTCAACAGTAAGATCCTTTGAATTGATTGAATGTGATGGCTCTTGGATTTTCGATTTTTTTGGTCACCTTCCTTGAGTCTTTCATTCGCTCTGCCAAGTGCCGGAGTTGATGTCTCTTTAACAGAGCGCGTGACGCGCCCACAAAAGCTTCACACCAACTGTCGTACCATAGTTACCCTAGACTGGTGCATTTTGATGATACTCAGTGCTGTGATCTGTGGCATCTCAATGGTACTTAGTTCTGTGACCAGTCGTGGCTAGCACTGATAAATTGTCGACTGTACATTACTTCTTGGGATTTCGGGCGCTTACCTTGGATACTGTATCGGTTTCTAGATGAGATGTATCTGTATGCTCAATTATGGTGACTCTGCTCTTACGAAAATTTCCTTGGATATAAACATGTACGTATCATCACGCCACATCGCAGGCTGGACACTCGGCTCATATATACGTGTAATCAATTGCCTATGTTGCTAAAACCAAAAACCAAAATACTCCAATATTCCAATGCAAATGCAACACTTGTATCAGGGCACCGAGCTGAATCTCCAACCCTGGAGCAGTTCAGACTCTAAAATGACATGAGATGCAATATCTACTTTTCAAATGTCTCTGTAACGACCTTGGCATTCGCAGCGTCGTCGTCCTGATTTTGCCCCCTTTCCTCGGCCTTGAGTGTCTGTAGGCCGGTCTTGTGCTCCGTGTGCTTCTTTGACAGAGTGGTTTGCTTGATGAAGAAGCTGGCAAGGAATCCCAGGAAACAGCTGCATGTGAAGACGGCGAACATGATCTGGATCGAGTTCCAGTAGGCCGTCCTGACCGTCTGGCGATCGTCCACGGGCAGCGCCTTGATGCGGTCGACGTTGGACGCCGCCTCGGTGCCCGCGAACAGGCGGGCGACGTCGGCGCCCAGCTCGGCCACCAAGTGGCCCTGCTGGGCCTGCATCCGGTTGGAGATGACGACGCCACCCACGGCGACCGACGTGGCCGTGCAGAGCTGGCGCACGAACTGGAGGCTGGACGTGGCCGCGCCAATGTCCGCGGGGGCGACGTTGGCTTGCAGAGCGATGAGGGGCGCCTGGAAGTTGGGGCCGATGCCCAGGCCGGCGATCATCTGGAAGACGATGATGCGCTCCCAGTGGGCGCGGTCCCCGAGGAAGGTGAAGAGGCCGAAGCCGAGCGTCGAGCAGGCCAGGCCGCCGGTGATGACGATCTTGTACTTGCCGGTCTTGTTGATGAAGAAGCCGATAAAGGCGGACATGAGCGACATGACGGAGACGAACGGCAGCAGATAGACGCCGGAGAGGAGCGAGTTGGCGCCGAGGACGGACTGGAAGTAGAGCGGCAGGTAGTAGCTTCCGGAAATGAAGGTGAAGGCGTGAAGCGACGAGGTGACGTAGGTGGCGATGCTCGTGGTGGTGTTGAACAGGCGCGTGGGGATGACGGGGAACTTGGCGACGCGCGACTCGTAGACGAGGAACATGGCGATGGTGAGGGCGCCAAAGACCAGGAGGCAGATGACGGTGGCGGAGTTCCAGGGATAATGGCTGCCGCCGAACTCGAGGCCCATGAGCAGCATGATGGTGCCGCCGATGATGAGCACGTTGCCGACCCAGTCGATGGCCGCGAGCCCCGCGCGGACCGGCGTGCGCGGGTTGTGCAGCTTGAGGAAGAACAGCAGGATGAAGAAGGCGAGCCCGCCGCAGGGCAGGTTAATCCAGAAGCACCAGCGCCAAGACACGCGCTGCGTAAAGGCGCCGCCGATGATGGGCCCGATCGCCGAGGCCACCGCCCAGATCATGCCGAGGAAGCCAAAGTAGACGCCGCGGCGGCGGGCGGAGAAGAGGTCGGCCACGCAAATGTTGGGCAGCACGATGGTGCCGCCGCCGCCGATGCCCTGGAGGGCGCGGGCGGCGATGAGCATGCCCATGCTGGAGGCGACCGCGCACAGCAGCGAGCCGACCCAGAAGACGACGACGGCGGTCATGAGGATGGGCTTGCGGCCAAAGATGTCGGAAAGCTTGCCCCAGGTGGGCACGAGCGCGGCGCTGCCGAGCATGTAGGCGCTGCCGATCCAGACGTAGCCCGAGTTGGACTGGAAGTGGGCGGAGATGGTGGGCACGGCGGTGGTGACGATGGTCATGTCGAGGGCGGCGAGGAAGAGCGCGAGGCAGAGGGCGACCATGACGAGGGTGGTCTCGAGCCGGGTGCGCTGGGCCTCGGGCGGCGGCGGCGACGTGTTGTCGTTGTCGTCCTCCGGGCGGGCGGCGGCCTCGGTCTCTTCGGGAGTCTTTTCATCGGCGGTGCCGTTGTAGGGGGTGCTGGATGGCGAGGACGAGGGGGAGGGGGAGGGGGAGGATTTGTTGGCGGACGGCTCAGCAAGGTGTCGCTTCGTCTTGCCGGCGGCGTCGGTGTCTCGGGGTGAGGCGAGTGTGGTGGGCGTGTGCACCGGCGAAGCGCCGTATCCATGTTCGTCGTCGTCGCCGCGGATGGTGGCGCCGTCCACGCTGACCCGGAGATGAGATTTGGGCGGCATGTTTGCGACGGCGGCGGGAGCGGCCGAAATAACTCTGGTGGAAATCGAAAGGAAAAAGAGCCGGAAATAGTAAATCAATGACGCAAACAAGGCTTTGTGCTAGAGAGTCCTGTCTCAGCGTGTGTGTTGTGGGTGGTGGTTGCTTTTTACAGCAGCAAACGGGGGTGTGTGCCTTCGCTGTACAACAAACGAGAAGCGGACCAAGTTCACGTAGGGGAGAGAAGAAGGCTGCCAAAGTGTCCTCGCGCGCAACGGGAAAGAGGAGGACAATAGCAAATCATATACTATACGCTGGAGAAGAAATTGAAAAGAAGACAGAAGAAAAGACAAGAGTCAAGTGACTAGGTAGCATTGCCAAACGAGGTTGCGCCCTTGCTGGCTCCTGGGTAGCGTAGTGACTGACTTAAGTGCAGCACTGAGTGGATGCTCCGTGGAGCCTTTTTTTTTTTTTTTTTTTTTAACACTTGGCAGCAAGCAAGGACTCGGCCGCTAATAAAGTTGCTCTTTTCGCAGCTCAACTTCACGGGGGGTGGGATGTCCGACCGCCGGCGAGGAGGATTGTGGCTCCGTTTGGCGCTGCTTTGGCGTTGACTCTGAGACAAGGCCGTAAAGTTCTGGACTGTATAATATCAATGGTTATATCGACTGGCGTCGACAACGTGACTCTGCATCTACGCACGAAGCTCTCTCTGCTGATGAAAATGGAAGGGGGGATGAGCTGGCTGAAACGGACACTTCTAATTGATTGCCGTTGTCGAGTCTCAACCTTATTTCTCCTCGTCTCTCCCACCCTCAGATGACAGTCCCAGACTCCCAGGGGCAATTCCCAGCCGTAGAAACCCTGGCAGTTATTAGTGACAGCGGATGCTTGTGGGCCATCCATCGTCACGCAACGAACTCGCCCTGTGCCGTCACTCACTGTGGCTTCCCCCGGCCGTGTCCGTCACCATCATCTCTCTCTGCCCAGACCAAACTCCATGAAAAGCCTTCATCAACAGCCGAGACATCTCGGCCGGCCGGCCTCCTACCCGACCTGAAATCCCCAAACCCCCTCACTTCCCCTTTCCCTTTTTCTGTCTCTACGCGGCCTAGTCACTCCCCAGCGCCGACCACGGCCGGATCCAGTACCCACGTTCCCGTCGGATTTAAAGCCGGGCGCGAGGCGATGAGGCGCTGCTTTTTACCAGCTAATGCACAATGCAGCCTGCCCAATGTGGCAGTTCTGTCAACGCCACCGCGCCCTTTGTCACTTTTAACTTTAAATACTGGTCATGCCATACAACTCGCTTACACACAGCCAACCTTCTCATCGGATTTAGCGCTGGGCGCGAGGCGACGAGGCCCTACTCTTTACCTATTAGTTAGTTAATACATAATGCAGCCTACCTAATGTGGTAATTCTGGCACTGCTATCACCTCTTGTCACTTTTAACTTAAAATGCTAGTCATCCTATGCAACTCGCTTGCACACAGCCTTGGGCTTTGCAACTCGCTTGCACACAGCCTTGGCTTTGCAACTCGCTTGTACACAGCCTTGGCTTTGCCTTGCATACTTGCAAACATCATATACCCTGCTGGCATTTCATAGGGTGGATCAGCGATGCGACATAACTGAATCGTCGCCTCATATTGGTACGTATAGGTACTCGTGTATATCCGTATATCCGTACATCCCACGGGAATGCACCTTGCTGAGACTGTCTCCATCGAACGCAAGTCAGTTTGCTGAAACCAACAAATCCCAGCAAAGACGAAGAAAAAAGGCACAGGCGAATATATACCAATCTTCTATGCAGAGCGATACTGGAAGTTAAATGAACAAAAACCTGAACGCCAAGCACCGAGAACAAAACCCCGTTGATCCAAACAGCAACAATGGAGAATGCCGCTCAGGTCTATCCCCTTCCCTCACTCTTAGTCATCAAAAAATCGTCACAGTGTTAATATACCCATTCTTCAGCACCTCAAACACTAGCCCCGGGAACCCGTAAAGCGTCGTTGTCGAGTCGCTGTTCGTCTCCGCCCGCCGTGCACCGCTCTCCTCCCACCCACCCAGAAACTCGCAGCTACTGCCCGGGCTGTTGCCCCAGCCCCGATTAAGGACCATGCCGCGCTGTCTTGCCTGCTGCGTCGCGCCGCCGCCGCCGCCGCCGCTACCTATGAGACCGGCCTCCTCCCACGTCCGGCCCATCAGCGCCTCGATGTGCGCAAACTCCATCTCCGACGTCACCGCCTCCTCCTCCCGCCCGGGGTACATAATCTCCCACCGGCAACGTCTGTGGCGGTTGAACTCGTACGACCCGGGAATGTTCCCGTGGAGCACTACCTTGGTCACCACCAGCCGATCGGGGTGGTGCATCTTGACCGCGTTCTCATCTAGGGTCCCGTTTCGCGACTGCCCGGGCGGGGCCTTGGACGGAGCCGTCGGCCTGGAGAGCAGCACGTCGAAGCCCATGTAAAAGTAGTTGTAAAAGCATTCCCCTGAGGGATTTGCTGCGCTTTCCTCATCAATGGCTTCTTCATTGTCGGAATCATCTGAGCCGGTATGCATGGACGATTGATCCGTGTCGGTCATGGTCTCGTCTGCACGTCCTAGATTCGTGCTCTCGCTCCTGCCCCTCGAAGCACCAGCTACTCGTCCTTGGTGGACGTCCATTTTCTCATCATTCTTACGATATATGGCATTTGGAGGCCCCAGCTCCATGACTAGCTCTTGAGGAGTGGTCTGACCTAACTGGATGCAGAAGCTGTTGTTGGTCCACTTGCGAAAAAGTTGGAGTTTTCCTCCTCCGTAGATTCTAACCAAGGAGACCTCGTCGGGGTAGACGTCTTTGGTCCGTGGAAAAACGGTTGATGATTTGATACTAGGTAGGACTTCCGTCCATAGCGTGGGTCTCGCGTCGGCCCACGACTCCCCACTGAACACGGCCATGGACGTCGCGACCTGGCTTGATGAGGCCGATAGCAGCGATACGACGTCCTTGTCTGGAGAGTATGCCGAAGCCGTCATCGGAAAGTTGAAAGCCACTCCAGGATACGACAGCACGTAGATGCCCATGCACTGAGCGTTGTTTGACGAAGGAATGAACTCGCCGGCGTATGTTGGCCCGAGTAGGCGCTGGTAAATGTGTCGAAATGTCGGGCCGGAGGATGACTCGCCGGGGATGGGCGAGCCTGGGTCCGCGGTACTGTTCGGTAGTCGCACCAGGTCGCGGTCCTTGAACGTGATATGGTTCTTGGTAAAGTCGGTGACTTCGACGAGTCGTAGCCGCTGCTCGGGGCCGTCGAAACGCAGCCGCATGCCGTTTTGCGGAAGCAGGATGCAGACTGGCTCCTCAACGGGCCGTTCTGGCGAGTGCACGACGTGGATCTTGGGGAAGCGTTGCGGCTCGGCCTTGAGGCGCGTCAGGACATCGTGGAGGGAGGCGCCGAGAACTGGCTCGCAAGTCAGCCAACATGACGTGAAAATGGTAGAAGCTCAGTGTGCCAACCTAGAAAGCCCAGTGCCCGGCCGGGATGGAGTTGTGCGCTGAAAAGCGACATGCTGATCGAGGTCGCCTTGCCGCGCAAGCGGCTGTTTGGCGGGGTTGCTGTAGGGGAAGCTAGCTGGCTGGGCAGGGCAGCTTATCGAAGCCTCAGACGCGGGGTAGGGTGGTGCATCAACACGTCTGTTCGGCTGTTGGTGTTTGGTAAAGAATCGGGGTTGATGATGCGAAAGAGGAGAATCAAGTTGGATTCATAGCATGTGAAGGTGGAATGGGCTCTCGAGTGGATATGTCACGAGCTGCTGGAACCAGGCGACGCTATTCCCCTCCGTTCCAGGTGCTTGTGGCTTGTGCTTGTGAGAGTCACCGCATGACATCCGCTGTGGCGGCCACTGGCAGGATGCGCACATTGCCGGCTGTGATTGGCTGAGCGGCGTTGTGGTGGGGCGGTCTGAAGTGGAAGACGCTAACCGGAAAAGATCAGCCGGGTTCCCTCGCCTTCACCCGTTGTCCAAGTATGTTCAGCCTCAACCCAACCAACCATCACCCAACCATCAACCAACTATCAACCAACCATCACGACTCAATGGAGAAAGCCAAAGGAAAAAAATACATCCCACTCTCTTCAACTGCGGAGCCGTTGAACCCACCAGCTTTGTGCCCACATCAGTGCGTTGTCCGCAGTTACCTGGATGCGAGTCCCGCAAAGTCCGCCCCAACTCTACTAAAGACGGCAAGGACCCAACGCCAGCCCTAGCATCTCGTCCAGATCTGGGCAGCCACGGACTTTTTGCCCGTAATCAAGGTATAGAGGCGGGAGCCGTGGCAAAACCTTAACTGGAGCAAAAAAACAAAGGTGGCTCCAGCTTACCGTCGTGTTTCTCGGCTTTGATCTTGTCGACGTCGGAGCCCCAATACTAATCCTTGACAAGTTCTCGGTTCCGAAAGGCTTTTGGCCGCAACCAAAAACGAAGTCGAGTTCTCAGGTTCGCTTCATGGGTTGGTCAACATCTTCAATTGAACATGGTTATTCGAGCGACGGCGGCTGCAGCCTCATCGTGAGAAGCGCTTCGTCGCAACAATAACTAGAGCACACTGCCGCCGCAAATGGCCGGCTTTCGAAAAGAAGAAACTTGCATTTTATATAGAGGCCCTCCTTCGGCTGCTGCGTGCTTTATCCAATTCCGGCTCCGTTCCGATCCCAGCTTCCACATGCTGGACTGACTTCCGGATCGTCACCCCATCCCATCAAAGCAAGACATTGGCGCTCTCGCACAGAGCTTGATTAGACGACAAGCCGCCCTATCACACCTTCGATTACCAATTTCCGCGATGATGCCAGCCCCAACTCCGCATCAACATATTCGGTAAAAGCTTCCGCTGTACCAAGGTGGTTATATCAGTCTCCTTCACCGAAGCCAGCTCCGCTGGCCGCGTATGTGAACAGTGCATAATGCCATGCTTTTATAGCCGTCTTCACATGCTTTTATTTGTAAAAATTACCATATCACGTCACTTTTGCTTTTCTGTATAAGACGAATGATCTGCGCTGAATGCGGCTCTGCTGTCTAAATCAACGACACCCAATCAGTTCCTTGCCCATCATGGCAAAAGCTGGCCCCTCCAAAGAGAAGAATCCTTTCAAATCTGGCAGTGAAAGCGAGCAGTCTGACTCTCAAAGCGAGCACAGTCAAACTCCAAGCGACAATGAGTCTCCTGCTGCGGCCACAACCTCCAAGAAGGAATCAAAGGAGGAGACCAAAGGCGATGACGGGAAGAAGAACAAAGGCCACTTCAAAAAATATTGGAAATACTACGTCGTCGGAGTCGTTCTAGGACTTGCCATCCTTCTACCCCTCTTGTTGGTCAAACTCGCCAAGCGGAAATAATAGCCACTCGACTGACGGATTGCCCCATGCGCAGCTTCAAGGTCTTCATACCACTCATCATCGCCCGCTTCATCAACTCCCGCAACATCCTAGTCCAACATGCCTCCGTCTACATCCGAAGCTCCAGCGAGATCGATTTCGCCGCCAACGCGTCCGTCGCGTCGCCAATGGCCGCCAGGGTGGGCGACCTCGAGTTCACCCTGCACGACATGGCCGTGGAGCAGCCACCCACGGTGCTCACCGCTGACATCAAGGGTTTCGACATCCAAAAGGCGACCAAGATCGACATCCCCCAGGGAACGCTGCACGTCAACGACTCGGACGCGCTCATCGCCTGGGCGGACCGCTTCATCGACAGCGACAGCATCCCATTTGACGTGCGAGTCTCCGGCCTCGACGTCTTCCTCGGCCTGCTGCGCTACACCTTCAACCTCGCGCGGCCCATCACCATCAACGGCCTGCGCGGCCTCGCCGATATCACCCTCAACGACGTCGCCCTCGTGCTGCCGCCCGTCGACGACAAGAACGTGCGCGCCAACATCAGTTTCTCCAACCCGAGCTCGCTGAGCGTCAAGGTCGGCAACGTGACCGTCGACCTCGCCGTGAACGACCTCCACATCGGCCAGGCGCTGGCGTACGACGTCAGCCTGGTGCCGGGCACGACCAACGTGCACATCGACGGGCTGGTGGACATTCCGCTGATCCTGAACAACCTGGGCGCCATCATCCGCGGGCAGGCGGCGCAGCTGCAGGCGGGCTACGTTTCGCTAAAGCTGCAGGTGACGGGCTTCAACATGCACGGGGAGCAGATTGACTTCTTGGGGGCGCTGCTCCGCAAGAGAGTGCTGGTTGCCAAGGTACCGCTGGTGGCGCTGATCAACGGCGCCGGGACGAGCATCATCAAGAGCGGCCTGGTGGGCATGGGGATGGCGAACGGGACAACGATGGGCGGGACGACGCTGCTGGATGCCATTGGGGACGTGTTTTCTAACAAGACGCTGTTGGATCGGATACAAGGGCACTGGGCCCGAAAACGAGCCCGTGACCAATACAGATATACGCGCACTTAGTGATGAGGAGTCACATTTGAAAGAAGTATTGAAAATGAATTTGCATTACTAGACTCTAGCTACTTAATTCCAAAGAGTATCATAGCTCTTTTTACATGTTTTATCTTCTGCATCTTCACTACTAAAACTCATCGAAATTCTGTAGTCCGAACTTCTGACAACATTTGCGACATTTGCCCTCTCTTGTTTCGCCGGTTTAGAAAAGCTTTGAGTTTTAGAAACTCTATGGCAAAGAGGGGCCTTGCTCTCGAGGTTTCCTCCAAGAGCTCTACCATGGCAGGTGTAGTGGGCTTCCCCGCAAGCTGAGAATTGCAACGTGAGATCAAAAACGCGACGTAGTTCGGCGCCGCCTTGCGCGTCGATGTCGAACACGCTCGGAACTGATAGGAGCAGAGAGGTGGCATCTGCCTCTGCTTCGACCGACTTGTTGAATTTGCTCAAAGTGAGGGCGTGAAGAGCCGGAATCTGGTATCTATCGGCCAAGGCAACCATTCTTGCATGAAATCGAATGTCGGGGCTTTCTTTTCCCGTCGCGGGGGAGTCTTTGACTGGAGCTTCGTACGAGCCTGTGTACATGAGATCATTTGGGACACGCATGAAATGTAGCTGCCCTTGATCTCGTACACGCCATCGGCCTGTTCCTGAAAGTTGTTAATAGTCTGAGCGCGGCCGCATCGAGGGCGTTGCGAACCTTGAATGGACCTGCGAGAGCGGCTCGAAAGACAGGCGAGTGTGAACAGAGAACGATCCTGTGGACGCCAAACATCTCGAGCTCACAAAGGAGGTAAAGGTCAACGAGCCACCACATCAGCAAGATTTCTGTATTGTCAGTAGCTGGCGATATTTTTTTGCTTCAGGCTCGGCTTACT
Source organism: Cordyceps fumosorosea ARSEF 2679 (assembly GCF_001636725.1). NCBI lineage: Eukaryota > Fungi > Ascomycota > Sordariomycetes > Hypocreales > Cordycipitaceae > Cordyceps > Cordyceps fumosorosea. Next base: position 62,780 of record NW_017387306.1, on the reverse strand, counting down.
GGCGAAGATTTAATGCAAACTCTGGCGCCAGAGCCATTTTGACACGCTCAGGATCGCGTCGCGAGGCATGAAGGAGGAAGGAGACAGAAAGAAGGGATACGGAGCAGAAAAGCCGAAAGTTAAAGATTAGATGGAAAGCCCCCCCCCCAGGTCGGCGTGAGAAGCACGCGACGTTTGCACTTCATTCACTTCACCTCATTCACTTGAGTCAGGATTCACTTGGCTGGAGGAGGGAGCCTGAAAAACATGGAAGATTTTGCAAAATACCAAAAAATACCATAAAATACCATAAAATACCATAAAATTGAAATTCAAGCGCTAGGCACGACGTTGAAAAGCGTCCTTGGTGGACATAGTTAATTCGCAGTAACAACGAGGTGCCTGCCCTCGAATCAAATACGAAACTCTCGACACTACCTATGCAGACCTGATACAGACAAAATATTCAACTATTGCCAGTCTTTTTGCATTCGTAACATTTCCAACCCGTAACAGTGACCGCGGTAGGGCCACACTGACACCACCGCAAGGGATCCAGCCCTTCTTCCCAAAGCATCTCGAAAAGCCATGGAAAGAATTGAGGGCTCTTGAGCGCGACCGCCTCCAGCCCCGCCTTGGCATCGGGGGTAAAGGATATTGCTCCGATACGCGCCTTTACGGTTCCGCGCCAAAGCCTGCCGCAGCATCTTTGGCGGCTCTCCTTCCAGCGCGTACACCGCTGGCAGCGCCATGAAGACGCTCGCCACGTCGCTCCTCGACTTGGCGACTTTGTCCAACTTATTAAGTGCCAGGGTCTGCAGATCCTTGATTGCGTACTTGTCTGCAAACATGAAGACGTCTGCGTGGAACAGCAGAGACTTGGTGTCCCCCTCGGCGCCGTCCTATTGCTTAGGAGGCTCGTGGCTCGCAGTGTAGAGATAGTCAACTGCGGGCGGCCACGTTCTCGAAGGAAAAGTCCTTGACTTTGTAGAAGCCGTCTCGGTTTTCCTGCGGCACGGAGTCAGCGGCTTTTTCGTCTTCGCTTTTTCTCTTGCTTTGTGGTGGCCGGGGGTACCTTGAAGGGGCCGGCACAGGCGCGGCTCAGGATCGAGGATTGGATCGCGACGACGAGCTTGTGGACCTTGATTGCCTGACCTTGACACCGAATCTCGTAATCCACATGCTGGCCGCTCTTTCGGGCGCTTTTGAGGGAGTTAGAATAAGGGGGGAAAGATGCCGAGAGGGGTCAGTTGATACGTACTTGGCAAGCAGCTCACCAAACTTGGCGGGTAGAGACATTGCAGTTGCTCGGTTTGATGTTTTCTAGGGAGTAGGTTGTGAGTTGTGAATTGCAAGGCTGGGAATACTGAGGGAGAGAATTTTGTTGTTTTAATACAGTGTCTGTTTGTTGAAAGCTTCTCTGTTTGAAAGCTGCTCCGTTTGCTCCTCATTTCTCTTCACTTGCTCCGATGCCGCTCGTAGGCAAGCAGAACAACTACATCTAACAGAAAACCACAGTCTTGTTTTATCCTCCTTTTTAATTTGAAAAAACCAGATTTGCTGCCTGCAGTTGGATCATGGCATCCCCAGAGTGGAACGGAAATAACACCCAAAGGCATTCCCTGCAACTATGCTGTTTGCATCTTGAACAAACTCAACCTGTAGCCGCGCTGACGAAAGCACTTCTGCTTCAACCTGCGCGTCGACTTCGTTTCCATTGTTTCTTCAAATCTTGGACGACGTAGTCGAAGAAGAAATCGGGACACTTCAACTTGAGCAGTTCTAATCCGCGATCAGCATCGGAGCATCCACGAGCAGCGGGCTTGAAAACTTGAAGAGGGTAGAGCAGGTACTCTTTCAAGGTGCCGACCTCTTCCTGCCTTTTATACACCGAAATGATCACCTCGACGAGCTCCTCAATGTCTTTGATCGCGCGGACCTCGGCGGAGAACTTGCGGATGGCCAAAGTGCCAAGTCCGCTAACCTTGTACTTTTGCGCAAAACAATACATTTCCATGTGAAAACCAGCCGAGTCGCCGGAGCCCGCGCTCCCCGGTGCTCCGGGAGCCTCATACCGGCGACGGGAGAAGAACTCGATCGCCTTTTCCACGACATCACCTGAGAAGTCATGAATCTCGTAGAAATCTGGCTTCCTTTTCTGGACAAGAGCGTTAGCAGCGAGTAGTTTCGCTCTGCGGCGGCTTTCCCGGTATGCATACCTTCAAGTGGACTCTCAGAACCGGAGACTGGACTCCGACGATGGCCCTGTTAATCTTGAAGGTTCTCTGTCCACATTTGATCTGGTAATCGCAGAACTCTCCCTTATGCATAGCCCTTGCGAATTGTTAAAGTGATGGCAGAAAATAGCAAGACGAGAAACGTACAAGATAACCTTGAACGCGTAGTCAGGCATACCCCCCTTTTTGAGTCGATCTATTGCATCTTGTAGCGTTTGTTCTTTTTTGGTCAATTTCGTTGACTGAGGCTTCTCATGTGTTTCCGCTGGTGCCGCGCCAGGCCGCTGTAGTGTCGCAGATTTTGGAGGTACCACCGCTGGTAGCTGAGGAGTCTTCGGGGTGGCTGTTCCTGCCAATGGCTGGGGAGTCATGTGCGTGGTTTCTGTTCTCTTTGATCGAGAAACTTTCCGAATCTTTGCCAGATGCATAGCATCTTCTCCTGCTGGTGTCTCCAAAGGGCGTTTCGATGGCCGGTGCGTGGGGGCTTCTGTCGATGGTGTCTGGGGAGTCCGAGGCATGGCCGTTAATGCTTCGGGGTTCTGAGAAATGATACTTGTTCCCGCCAACATACGAGGAGTCTCGGAAGTAGTCATTGTTTTGTCCGAGGCCTGACGAATCTCGGGCGTGGCAGCTGTTTTGGACGCCTCGCGAGTCTGAGGCATGGTAGTTGGCTGCTATTCTCGCTGATGTCTGGTAAGTTATGAGTTCAAGCCTCGGAAGCTTTTGGCGAGGAAAGCTCTTTCTATTTATACATTATGAGTGTAAGAGTCCTTGCGTTGGCGCTCAACTGGATTCCCATTCATGGCACCCGCGCGGCTACCGTCAAGCGGGACACGGACAAGCTCACCATCGCAGCCCAGCGGACTCGGCACCTTCAACTAAACTGCAAGAAAAGATGAGTGATGTCACAATATGATTGAGACGTTCTGGAACTGTAGAGTGACGCTGCTGCTCTGTCTTCAGGGAATTTTATTGGTGGAAGGTGACAGTCAGACAAAGGGACAGGGTGCTCGAGTGATACCATGCTGCATTCGCGCGTATCAAATCCACAGTTTCGATATCATGAATCACATAATCCGTTTCAGGAAAATTTACTGAAAACAGAAAGCATCCTGATTGGTAGGAGACTTGCAGCGAAACTCTGGGTAGTCGCGGCTAATGAGCTACCTGAATGGCGGCTTTGTTTGGCATGACCGGTGTCCTCCTTGACTTTGTCTAAAAGAGACAAGGGATTAGATACATGCTACTTCAGTAGAAATTCTCTTGTTGCTAGTACGCCAGCAGCCTCAAAATAGTGACAGTGTCACCTCCGTGGCACAAGGCGGTAGTCTCCTTCCCCAGGTCGTACGCGACATGGGGCATTGTATGGCAACGCGTAAGCCAAATGAATAACAGGAAATCTTGGAAAATCAGAAATGAGTGATACTTACTACCTCTTTACTGAAACTGTACGTTGCACGTATGTAGGAGAAGGGTCTTGGTTGACTGAACTCGCCCTCAGCCAGACATAAACTTGCATCTTTGCAACTACTCAAGACCCTTGCCCAGCAGAGATAGCCAAAAATGACAGACACAACAGCCATCAACAGACAAACAAACTTGGAAAGACAGGCAAAAGTCGACATGGATGTAGGTCCTAGCAGCATCGTCCCTTGACCACTTTCTGAAAGACTAAACATTTATTTAGCACGTGAAACGCGACAAGCCATTAGAATCCTCTCAAGATCGCTCTAATACCAATCCCGAAGTCGAAGTCAATTTGGCGGACGTCGCCGGACTTGCCAAGTACCTTCAGTCCCTGCTCGAGAAGAAGATCTATAAGAAGGACGACCCGGAATTCCTCGAAATTATGGAGTGGTTCGGACGTCTCATGGACGCTGTCCGCGTCCTCGACAAATTCGCCGAGATCCCTCGGTCCGATCTTGATGAGAGCAAGCTCTATATAAGCACCTACCCGGAAATCCTTCAAAATGGAAACTGGAGCGTACTTGTTGAACGCGCCAAGAAAGCGGTTTACGAGGAAGACATGGCCACGGCAGGGAAGTACCTGCATCATTCACGCGAGATCGTGTCCTGCATCATCAACGGTAAGGAGAGGGCGTTCTCGGACCTGGGTTACGAAGAACTACGGAAAATCGTCGACGAAACCCTTGCCAAGATGGGGAAAAGAGCCAAAGAAGTCAAAGAATTGGAACAGTTCTATAGATTATCTAGGTTAGTCTTCCCGTTCGTTTTTTACTTTCCTTTCTCTTCTTCCCTTACCATCCCAACTGGAAATCTTCTTTGCTGGACTACGGCTAACACGCGAATCAGGAAACGTTCATCACGGTGATAATAGGCGTAGACCCAGCCACCGCAGACGCAGATTTCGGAGAGTTCCTGTCGGCCCATTTTGACCGACAATCTTATGATTACGGGGACCAAGACAACTGTGTTATCATGCAAATGGACGACAAGTAGATGGCGAATACGAGGACACTACTTGTGGAGGACGAAGCGGCAGAGACGGAAGTGAGATTGGCAGACGAATGTACGGGAGATGCTGCAGATTGCTTTTTTCCATTATCAGATGGAGACGGATAACTAGTTGCTTGATTTTTTTTTTTCGTAATCAGATTGACTCTTGATTTATTATTCAAGCACAACTATGAATGACCCTAAAACATTGCCCGCAGGTCATGAGAATGCACCAACAACGTCCAAATGTAGTCAACTTGATTCGATGGAAATAGCCTCGTCTTATATCCGCTATGTCCACCGTCGCAATGATTCATCCACCTTAACCGTCGCCCGTTGACTCATCTCATGGATGCTATTTAATTATTTTAACCCCCCTTAGGCCCTCCCCCCGCTCCCGCTAAGTTGCTGACTTACTTACACCCCATCCAACCGACCAACTCCCACTAGGCAGAAATAAAAGACAAGAGAAACCAATGTCGTCGCAGGAGAAACAGGTCTGGCTCATCACCGGGGCGTCCAGCGGCTTCGGCCTGCAACTCGCCCTCCGCGCCCTCGCCGCCGGGCAGCACGTCATCGGCACCGTCCGCAGCAGCGCCGGCCCCTCCGCCTCCGCCGTGCACCAGCTCACCTCCGCCGGCGGCCACGTCCTCGAGCTGGACATGACGCACCCGCAAGCCGCCATCCACGAGGTCGTGCGCGCCGCCGAGGAGGTCCACGGCCGTGTCGACGTGCTCGTCAACAACGCCGGCTACTCCATCCTCGGCGCCATCGAGCAATTCCGGCAAGCCCCCCATCCATCCCTCCCCTCCCATCAACTCGCTAACACCGACGCAGCGAGGAAGAGGTGGCGCTGCAGTACCGCACCAACGTCTACGGGCCGCTGTTCACCACCCAGGCCGTGCTGCCGGGTATGCGCGCTCGTCGCCGCGGCTGCGTCGTCAACGTGTCCAGCGCCGCGGGGCAGGACGCCGGCGCCGCGCGGGGTCTCTACGGCGGCAGCAAGTTCGCCCTCGAGGGGCTGACGGAGGCGCTGCGCGCCGAGGTCGCCGAGTTTGGCGTTGCGGTGCTGCTGGTCGAGCCGGGGCTCTTCCGGACCAACTTCTTCCGGGCGCTGCGCACGCCCGCGGCGCCGCTGCCGGAGGCCTACCGGGACGGCTCCGCGGTGAGCGGGGCGCTGGACGCGTTCGCGGCGCTGGCGGACGGCACGGGCGGCGGGGACCCAAGCAAGGCGGCGGACCGCATCTACGAGGTCGTCGCGGGGGAGGGGCTCGCGGGACACTTGAGGGGCAAGGTGCTGAGGCTGCCGCTGGGGATGGACGCCGTGGAGCGCGTGGAGGCGAAGCAGAGGAGTGTCCTGGCCGAGGTGGCCGAGGCGAGGAAGCTCGAGGAGCAGCAGAGCACGGCCTTGGCCAGCTAGTGGGTAGATGGATATATATGTGTGTGGTTGTGGTATATGTCTGCGTCTGGAATTATCTATACATGTATGGCGGGGTAAAAATAGTCCACACCCAAGGTTGGCAGATTATGATACACTGCACGATCGTATCGTATCGTGCTCCTTTCATATAGAGAAAAGCAAATCCGTACCTACCACTCCTCAATCTTGTCGCCCTTGCCTGGCTTCTGCATGCGCACAACCTTGTCCGTGTTCAGCAGGCACAGCGGGTCGAGGGCCTTCTTGATCTGTCGCATCGTGTCGACCGTCGTCACGCCGAGCTCATGCTCCAAGTAGTCCCTCTTAACCAGACCAACGCCATGCTCACCCTGACCGAGTGATTAGCTTTCTGAATGTTGACAGTCCCCTTATATCTTGCCACTTACCGTCACCGTGCCCTCCATCTCGACGGCGCGCTTCACCATGCGCTTCACCACCGTCTCTGCCTTTTTGCGCTGAGCATCGTTGTAGATGAGGATGGCTACGGAGCCTCTCGTTAGTCCCTATATTGTCCATCCATGCTTTTCCAGGGTTTCCCTCTTTCGAAAACTCACAGTGAAAGTTGCCGTCGCCGACGTGGCCGACAATTGAGCCCCGCAGACCACTCTTGCGCATGTCCTCCTTGGTCTCGTCGATCAGCTGCGGGAGGCTGCTCATCGGCACCGCCACGTCGCCCGTCCAGACGCGGTCGCCCGGCTTCATGACCGCCATGGTGCTCCAGAGGGCCTCCTTGCGCGCGCTCCACAGCTCGTCCTGCTCCTGCTCGCTGCGTGCAAACTCAAACGACCTCGCGCCCGCCGCGCGCGCCAGCGCCTGCACCGTCGCCACCTGCTCCTTGACGCCCGCGGGCGTGCCGGCGAACTTGAAGAAGAGCGTCGGCGCCTCGGCCCACGCGCGCGATGTGGTGCCCGCCTCGTTGATGAAGCGCATCTGCTCGTCGTCGAGCACCTCCACCGCGGCCACCGGCACGCCTGAGCCGACGACCCGCGCCACGCACCGCGCCGCGTGGCCGATGGTCGGGAAGGTGCCGACCGCGACGCTCGTCGACGCCGGCTTGACCGCGAGCTTGAGCGTCGCCTCGGTCACGAGACCGAGCGTGCCCTCGGAGCCGATGAAGAGCTTGGTGAGGTCGTAGCCGGCGGAGCTCTTGCGCGGCCGCTGGCGCGTCTTGATGACGGTGCCGTCGGCCAGCACCACCGTCAGGCTTAGCACCCACTCGCGCATCGTACCGTAGCGGTACGCGTTGGTGCCGCTGCAGCCCGTGCCGACCATGCCGCCGATCATGGCGCCGGGGCCCGGGTCCGGCGGGAAGAAGAGCCCGTCCGCGCCGAGCTCCTCATTGAGCCGCTCCCACCCGACCGCCGGCTGCACCACCACGTCCAGGTCGTCCTTGTGCAGCTGCAGAACCTTGTCCATGCGGCGGAAGTCGATAGACACGCCCTTGCGCGTCGGCGTGAAGTGGCCCTCGAGGCTGGTGCCCCCGCTGTAGCCGACGACGGGGATGCGTCGCAGAAGGCAGATCTTCATGATCTCCGACACCTCCTCGGTGGAGCTTGGGAAGACGACGCAAAACGGCCGCTCGTCGGGGTTGGGCCGGTGCGAGGACCAGTCGGCCGTCGCGTGCTGCTCGAGGTCGGCGGGAAGCGTGCTCACGTTGTCCTTGCCGAGGACGCGCACAAAGTCGGCCCAGGCGGCCTGCATGTTCTCGAGCTTGGTGTTGTGCCTGGGGATCTTGGACTTGGGCAGCGGCAGCGTCGAAGAGGGTTCGGGCTCGCGGGGCCAGTAGGTGCCCAACCAGTAAGCGATGCCGATGCTAGAGAGGAAGACTTGTTTGCGTCGTGGTTAGTGCGAGCGAGGGTCAGGGGGTCAGGGGGTAGAGTAATTCTCGTCCTCACAGAATGTGATCATCCAGTTCCTCGCGGGATCTGTCGTGTTGCGCCATTGTTCGTACTGCGCACGCTGCTCGCGCTCTCTCCGCAGACGCGCGCCGATGCTGCCCATGACCTGGCCCTGAAACGAGCGGCCCAGTTTGGCCGAGTTGCCCTCGCGCGGGGGCTTGGGGTGCTCCGGTTCGATTTGCATGCTGTACCAGCGCGCAATGATGATGGGCGAGCGGCAAGAAGCGCTGCTGCGCAGTTGCAGTTGTTGGCGGGCGTTTCGCAACGCAGCGCCGCCTCGTAGATGCGCCATCGTGACTGGGCCGGTGATGGTCGAAGGGATTTCCAAGGGGAAGAAAAGGGAGGAGAGGGGTAGCGCACCCCGGTCAACTTAAAAAGACACTCTCGATGGGTTAGACGATTGCCGAGCGCTGGCGGTTGGAAGGTATTGGGGTTCGAGATGTAGTTACGGATGAAAGGGAGCTTTTTTTTCTCCTTTGCTGATTTGCTGGGCTGCCAGAGTGGAGTGTGGGGTCCGGCCCGGACACAGACAGCAAGCTTCGGCGTTCCACCGCCGCCTATAGCCGCTCTTCGGTACTGGCGCGATTACGGGAAGGGAATATCCGTTCTTGGACGATGGCATTACTGCAAAATGAAAATAAAACATGCATTTTCATGGTGGATTTGAACCTGGATATGGCCTTGAGACGTGAGCGGCCGCGGGCTTCTACCACCGCCTATGGCTGCTTGGCACCACCAGCATCCGTATCGCATCCCAGGAGCATGGGTATGTAATAGATCAGCAATATTACTACAAAGCCAAGACAAGAGCCATCGCTAGCACATCTTCATTCATGGCTGGCCTATCCATGCTCCATGTAATTCTGTACAAGCGCTTCCTTGCCGCTTTCCTCTCAGAGGGGCAAGCCCGCCTCCCCCAACCCAAGCCAGCATATCGCATCCCTACTCAGGCCCCGCTGCTGCTATGTCCCCTTCCACACCAGCTGCACGTTGAACGTCGGCGACGCCCCCTGCGTATGCGCCAGGTACGCCGCCAGCTCCTGCTCCTGCTCGATCTGCAGCGGGAGCTCCCCGCCCTTACCATCCTTGATGACGCCCTCGACGCGCCCGCACGCCGCCCCCGGGAACCGCGCCACCGCCGCCTCCCGCAGCTCCTGCACCGACGGGTGCGCCCCCAGCGTCGCCACCCACAGTCCCGCGCCCGTCAGGAAGCTCGACGACGGGTGCAGCCGCAGGTACACGGCGCAGGCCGCCCCGCCGCGAGGCGTCGTCGTAGTCTGCTGATAGCCAGAGGCGGCGCCGGCGGAAGGGCTGCTCGCCACCGCGCCGACATCGTAAAAGGCTTGCGGCGACGGATGATGGTGGTGGCCCATGAACGCAGCCGCGGCGGCCGCCGCAGCTGCCGCTGTTGGGTTGCCCGGGCTGAGGAGCAGCGCGTGGGGACTCATGCCTGACGAGTCAAGCTGCATGGCCGCGCTCATGTGCTGCATGGCGTCGCTGCCGGGGCTGCCAAACGCCATCTGCGATACTTCTGATAAGTCGTCGAACGCGCTGCTCGCCAAGCTGCTCTCCGACATTTCTATTTGGTGGTGGTCGTGCGCGGCGCCGGCGGCGATGGAGGTGGTGGTGCTCGGGGAGGAGCTGTCCGCCGCCGTGGCTGCGCCGCCGCTCCCCGGCCGCGCCCCCTCCTGCCCGCCTGCCGCCGCGGCCAGCGACTGCCTCGAGCGCCGCTGGTCGCGCAGTCTCTTCATCACGTCGCTCGCGACCGTCTCGAGCGCGCGCAGCCGGGCCCGGGCCTCCTCCGTCCCCGAGTCGTCTCCGAGCACCCCGCGCACACGCGGCGACCGCCGCGCCCACTGCCGCTTGAGCCCCTCCCACTGCTGCGGCGTCGCGTCCGACTTGCTCGCCAGCCGCGCCTCGGACAGCACCGCGTGCAGCGCCGCCCGCATGTCCCGCGACTCGGCCGGGTTCACCCCCAGCACCGCCTTGGCCGCGCCCAGCGTCATGCGCGTCTCCAGCGTCCGCAGCCGCTTGGTCACGTCGGTGCAGATGACGTCCAGCGCGAGCTGCCGCTGATTGAGGCTGCTGCTGCTGCTGCTGCCGTGCGTCCCGGTGCCACCGGCACCCGCCCAGAGCATGCGCTGCAGTGCCGGCGAGCTGCCGACGAGACGTTGCTTGGCGGCGGCCCAGCGCTCAGGTCCCGCTTCCGTTTTGCGTGAGAGCGAGTCCTCGTGGCATATCTGCTGAAAGTTGGTCCGTAGCGTGCGATACGTGGCCGTGTCGAGGCTGAGAATATCGCGGGCTTCATCAATCGTCATTTCGGAAGGGAAGCGGTTGTTGCTACCGACCGTCGTCGACTGTGCATCCTGCCCACCCTGCCGTCCTCGACGTCGGGCCCGCCTCCCGGCGGCCGGTACCGTGGGCGCGCCGTTGCCGCTGTCACTATCCTGCATAATCATGTCACTTCCACCGTTAATGACAGCGGCGGCGGCGGAGTCGTTGTCGTCATCAGTGCCATCATCGTCGACATCGTCATCGTCCTCATCACCGTCGTGTGGCACCTCCGGCGGCGCATCCGTCGTCGCGTTAGGGACGCGGAGCAGCCATCTGTTCTTGGTACGCACCCGCACAAGCTCGCGCGGCTTAATGTCATAGCCGTCCTCCTCGTTGAGAATGCGTAGCATCTCCCGCTGCGAAAGGTTCTTCTCCCAGAGTTCCTTGATCCGGGCGACCAGGCGGTCATTCTTGTGGGCCGGCCGCTGCTTGGCTGGAAAGTTCCAGCGACGAAACTGCGTTTGAAAGGCTCGCTTGCTACAGAAGAAGGGACCTTCTCTGGAGTGAAGGGGAGGACAAAGCATTCACGTAATGTATGTACAGGCGTGAATTAGCTTGCTGCGTCTGGTTCCCCTCTCGCCCCAAAAAACGCCCCGTTGGTGTAAGTTGACGAAGAAAAAACAAATAGGAAAAAAATGAATAAAAAGGGTAGAGTGGCAACAGCAAAAGAGACTACCTACGGGCGAAGGGAAAGGGAACGGTTCAGAAGCAACACAACAAACAGGGCGCCGAGAGCCTCACTTATCCAATGCCGGGACTCATACAAAGTGGCCCGACGGCTCCAAAGGGCCGTATAGATGTTTGTCATAGTGAGATCTCTTCCCTCCCCCTCTTTGGGCTGACTGCGTGCGTGCCTCTCGGCGTGTGTGAGTCACTCACCTAGGGCAAAACGCGTGGGCTGTCTTTAGATGGTCCATAATGTCCTCGAGGGACCGGCCCTCTCGGATATAAAGCTGATAACATGTTTCTTGATGCGCGTCCCAGTCATAGACCATGATCCAGGGCAAGATGCATTGCCACCGCTTCGTCTTGCAGGGGAGATGTCTCTTGGGGCGTTGTTGATGAGATGGCACGTTTATTGGAGCCTCGTTCAGCGGGTGGAGATGATGTCCAGCGCAGGCCCGGCGGCATCATGCAATGGAGTTGGGGTAGCTTCTGTTTGCTCCGTACCGTGTGGATAACATAATGGACTGTATCGGGACACTGTGCACTTATACCCGGTTACCTGTGAAATGTGAAGAAGACAACAATGCACAACAGTGCACAACAAAGACGGCACGTCAGGCTTATTTCAAGACATTCATCTTGTCCACTAGCTCTGATAAGAAGCAACATACTTATTCGCCGGTCCTGGTACAAACTGGACGCATGCTCCCCCTAATCCAATCGCTGCGACAGTTGGCCCTTGCCGAACCTCGGCATTGGCAAGTACCTATCCGTCCGGGCCGCATCTGAGCTCCGCATCAAGCCAACCTCACATCCCACACACCTCAGACATACATTCAACAGTGTTTATTTTTACCTTGTCCCTCCTCACCCAGCCCAATACTCTGAGCTCGCAATTAGGCATCCTCATCCACCACACCCGATACCACACAACAACCCGCAACCATGGCCACGCCTACCCTCCCCGACAGCTACAACACGCTCTCGCTGCCCGAGATCAAGCTCTCGCACCACCCGGAGACCTCTCCTACCGTCACGCCCGTCATCATCGTGCGCCTCAACCGTCCCGAGTCGCGCCACGCCTACACCGACACCATGGGCGCCTCGCTCGTCACCGCCTACGGCCTGCTCTCCGCCGACCCGCGCGTGCGCGCCATCGTGCTCACCTCCGCCGACGCCTCCAACAAGTTCTTCTGCGCCGGCATGGACTTCAACGTGCGCGCCGCGCGCGTCGAGGACCCGCTGCTCTACCGCGACTCCGGCGGCACCGTGTCCATCGCCATGCACCGGTGCGCCAAGCCCATCGTCGCCGCCGTCAACGGCGCCGCCGTCGGCATCGGCATGACCATGACCCTGCCCGCCACCGTCCGCGTCGCCAGCAGCAAGGCCAAGTGCGGCTTCGTCTTCGCCCAGCGCGGCTTCTGCATGGAGGCCTGCAGCAGCTTCTTCCTGCCGAGGCTGGTCGGCACCTCCCGCGCCATGCACCTCGTCAGCACCGGCGCCGTCTACCCGGCCACCCACCGCCTGTTCGACGGCTTGTTCAGTGAGGTCGTGGAGCCGGAGGAGGTGCTGCCCACGGCGCTGCGCATCGCGGAGGGCATGGCGAGCAACTGCAGCGTCGTCTCGACCCAATTGATGAAGGAGATGATGTACCGCGGGCCCAAGTCGCCCGAGGAGGCCCACCTGCTCGAGAGTAAGCTCTTCTACAGCCTCACCTGCCCCGACACAGACTCGGCTGAGGGCGTCAAGAGCTTTCTGGAGAAGCGGCCGCCCAAGTTCACGGGTACCATAGAGAACCAGCGGCCTTTTGGGTACCCTTGGTGGTCGGAGCTTGATGTGCGCCCCAAGATTTAGACGGCATGTAGTTTTACTGGATATTATTGGCGGTGTTTAGAAGTGTATTACAATGGAGCAATACGATTTCGAGTCACAGGTACTTAAGAGTCATTTTTGAGAATCATCGTGTTTGCGGTTGTGTCTATCCCTTTCTCATCCGAAATCCTAAAATCCCGTAAACTCCTTGCTCAAGCGTGTGCGTGTGAGTGCCCATACAAGCGTAAAAAAAAAAACAGTCCAAAACAGATGGCGCTCCAATAGGCCAGCCTGAGAGGTGAAAGAAAATGCTAACCCCAGGATATATCATTCTCCATAAACGCCCGGCAAGCATCGCCTTGGAAAGGTACAAGGAATAAAAAAACGGAACGCTAACAAGAACAGAATGCAGAAAATAAGAATGGTATAATGGTAGGACGACATCGTGGTCGTCTTGTTTTACTCTTTTAAGAGTGGGACCATCAAGTACGGCAGTGTATGCCCATTGACGTTCTGTTATGCGACGTCCGGGTTGACAGTCGGACGAGGGTTGCTTTCTGCGCATCATGGCAGTGAGGGGCTGATAGCCACGAGGCAGTTCATCGAGATTAAGCGAGGTGAGGGTTCAAGGGGTGCTTGCGATAGGTTCATGCCATGATCTCGCAATGGCGAAAGGATGTCTCGGGATGGGCGTCTCCTAGTGTCTGCCCAGTCTAAGTAGCCGTGTTCTGAACCAGAGCATAAACGCCGTCCAGGCGCCGTTGGTCTTGTGCTTGGCCGTCTTGCGACGCTTGGGTCGCTGAAAGTGGACTTCATCGGCAGTCACCGGTGTCTTGCCAGCAGAAAGGTTGTGGTAGGCACCAGTCGTTGCAAAGTCGGGCTTCTCGTCGCTGGCGGTTGAGGTAGAACCAATTGTGTTCTTGCGAATCTTGGCACGGTCACGGCTGTTGGCACGGTCACGCCGGCGCAGCTGCTTCTGGGCATATTTTTCGTCCTTCATCTTTTCCCTATCTTGAAACTTGCGACGGGCATCACGGACCTGCTCCTGATGAGTTCGGGTGTCGACATCGCTGCGAGAGCGCAGACGGAAGCCGCTTAAGTCGAGAGAGTTGCGCAGGGGCGACAGGGGTGAAGCTGAGGTAGGCGTTCCCGAAGAGGCCATAAGGAGGGGAGCTGTGGGGGATTCTTGAGTAGCGAACTCGGACTTGAACACAGCCGTGGGACCCGAGTTGGAGCGGGCGGTGGGCATCAGCCTAGACGCCCGGGTGCCGTCGGCAAGAACTAGGTAAGGGCGAGAGTCGCGAGCGTCGCGAGGTTCGTCGATTGAGGTTCCACGAAGGAGCGGGCCGAGGGCATAGGGCTGAAGCGGCGGCGAAGTAGTCGATCTGGTTAGAGAAGTTGCGCGCGGGCGGGAATCGGTGGGTGAGATTAGGTCGTCGTCGTGCTCAGTGATGGTGGAGGCACAGTCGCGGGGGCCAGGTCCGGATGTGTCAAGGGAAGCAAAGGAATTGGCATATGACAGAGAGGGTGTAGCCGTCCTGGGAGTCTGCTGGCAAGGGTGGACAAATGTTCCGTTGCGGGCGCTGACGCTCGTAGCAATGGACGAGGCGTGCGACGAAGTACCACTAGTCGAGCGCATATGGGAAGAGTACCTGTTCTTAGATCGCCAAGTCGGGTACTCAACAGATGGCGATGTCGAAAAGCTCACGTCTCGGGGTCTGGAGGCGTCGACGTGGGGGATAGAAGGAGCCGAAGCGTCGCAGGCAGCAGCGGCGTCAGGGAAGAGGTTGTCATAGTCAGCTGAGGGGCGGGTGAGGGGGGAGGGTTGGTCATCCCAGCCGGGGTCGAAATCGAAGGAGCCTCTGTCGGAGTTGGAATGGGAGCTGAGCTTCTTCAGGATAGGCTTGACGATGGCGCGTCCACGGTTCTTAGAGCGGGTCGAGTCGCTGCGGGAAAGCGCAGGCGCAGGTTTTTGTTGCGAGAGGGAGGCCATTATGGGCATGGTGCTGATCTGCGTGCGGCGGATGTGGTGGTGGTGGTGGTGGTGGTATTTGTGGTGGTATTTGTGGTGGTATTTGTGGTGGTATTGGCGGCAGTAGTGTTTTTACTGGCGGTGATGTATTGCTGCTACTACCGGGCTTGGACGCTGGTCGTGATGGCAAACGAACACCGGAGCCGGCAGTAGCAAGGCGAGAAAAGTCGGGTGTCGATGGGAGCAGATGAGTCTCAAATAGATGTCATGGCAAGATCGAGTAACACGAAAATCTGCGAAGTAAAAATACTCTGGCGGGTAGAAGAGCAAAGAGTATTTATAAAAAGAAAACAACAAGTGGCGAGCCGAAGCAAGCGAAAGAGCTGGGAAGAGGAGGCGGAGGAGGAGAGGTGGGAGGGTGGGCAACAAGCGTTTGTTGTTATCGCTGCAGGTGGGCGATGCGATGCGGTGTGGTTGCAATGCCTGCAGTGGGTGGTGCAGTGGGTGGTGCAGTGGGTGCAGGACGAGTGGATAGGTGGGCGACAGGTTGGTCACTGCAGAAACGGTAAGAGGAGCAAGCAGAGGTCGAGTAACTCGAGGCAAGCCAGAGGTGGTAGTGCAGAGTGAAGATGGAGGAGGGGAAGAAGAAGAACAAGAACAAGAAGAGGCAAAGGAGGAAAAGAGAAACGGAGGAGATGGCGCTGAATAGAAATGCAACAGTAAGAAAGTAACAAGCTTCAGGAGGCGAAAGTGTTCTCAGGCGGGAGACGGGCTGAGGAAGCGAGACAACCTAAGCAAAGTAAATTTGGGTGGAGGAAGTTGGAGAGACAAATTTTGAGAAAAGGCAGAACGGGGAATCCAAGATTGAAACAAAGAGGGGCACAGCCGGGGGAGGATGTGGGAGAATGGGGCCTGAGAACCACGATACTGAACTACTGATATCAGTGGTATCATTGGTTTCATTATTGTTTCCTCGGGCGGCGCCTACCTGTACAAGGTTCGTTATTAGAGGTACTAACCTATTTGGTGGGTGTACATAGTTGGTGGGCGGAGCTGAGGCTAGTTACTGGTAAGCTCAGGGTCTGTCTTCATCATTTTAGTGGCCATTGTCCACTGGACCCGGGGCATGCTAAAATGCCGCTTTCCACTGCCCAGGCTTTGCCATTAGCTCTCATTTGCCCAGCCCAGACAACCGGATTCCCAGGAGTCCGGGACGGACGGTATCCATTGTAACATTGTCATTATTATATTACAGTACAGATTAATGCCGGATGCCTCGGACAACCCACGAATGGCCACGAATGGCCACGAATGGCAGAAATACTGAAATACTCAACTTGAGCACCGGTCAACGTGATGAGCATACGAATCCTGCTCGCGATTCTGACACGGAAAATACCATGTTCGTACCTATCTTACGAAGTCGAGACATTAATAAAGACACCATGTACGCGTCTACACGCCCACACACGCGGGCTCAGCCGTCCTCCTAGCCTTTCCTAGTCGTGCTAGTGGTGGCAAAGTCCGTGGCGCTGCTCGGTACCAGAACCCATCAATGATGCCTCGTTAGCGATGTATGTATGTATGTACTAGGTAGCTAACGTGGCAGGCTGCAGCCTTTTAAGAAACGAATCTAATAATATCTATAAATAAGTAATAAATCACTGTTCATCGCATCTCGAAGATTTCGCATCAAAATTCGTACCTCTATCCGTATTCCGTGCCACGGTGACCACTTCTCTTTCATCTCAATAGCCAACTAGCAATTTCCCTATCCCCTTGCCCCATCCACTCACTATTCGTCTTCAAAAGTCTAACGCGACCTCGATCCTGGCATCCCAGCGCGTCAAGGCATTTCTCCAATTTCTGACAGCCGTTAGCTAATTTTAATAATGTACTTGGGACCATCTCCACCCATTGCAATCCATTGCCTTGCCTGCCTGCATTTTCAATCCCGCCCTCTTCATCAACATACGCAGTCTCTCCCACACACATGCAACATCATACGCGTTGCACAACGTCAGCCAAAAGCATCCTCTGACTGGCCTCTTTGCTATGAATCCCGACTTTTGTCTTGCCTCGCCTCTACTCAGAAACACCACGTGCGAAGCTCCCCGCTTTCTGTGCCACACTCTGTTGCTGCGCCGCCTTATTATTAGCAGGTGCTGCAGCCACAGTCAGCGTTTTGCCATTCTCCCCCGCTTCTTTGCTTCCCTTTCACGGTGCACCGACTCGACAAACTCAACAAGGCATATCCGTACATGTTTCTGACTCTTGTCCAACGTAAATGTGCAATCATTTGCTCGACGACAGAAACGCCGTTCCGATGCCGCGTCATCTACAAGGGTAAAAAGAGAGTTTGCTTTTTCCACTCGCTCGTTAGTCAGCTGCAGCGAGCGGCGGCATGAGCGAAATACAGATCAAGTTATGCATTCTTATCACGGTCCGCGCCCCATGAAGCGACACCAAATAGGCTCTATACTCATAGCTCGGGCGCATTTGAACCTCAGGGCCGAACTCTGTCCCGTCCTATCATCGCTAGTTATGGGGCAACCAGCCCAGGCCTGGTGGCGCCATGGCACGGCCAAGCTGAACCGGCAAAGCCTCGTCGCCTTGTCCGTGGGGTTGACGACATTTGCGATGCTTCGGACCATCTCTATTTGCAGTATCCCGCCGCCGCCACCGGATCTTCAGTCACATTTTCAGCGTCCCCAGCACGAGCACCGCCGCCGTCGCGCATCACCATCGCCCACTCAGGCCCTGCAACCACCCTGGCCTGCCTGCAGCATGCAATGCGCGTTGACATAGCAGATGATCAGCGCAAAAAAAAAAAAAAAGGGGGGGGGGAATATGGGAAACTGTTCAAGTTTGGTGTGCTGTGCAGCATCAGCTCTTCCTGGCTGCCATCACCCACAAACCCCTCACCCGGAACGCCCGGTGCTGCTGACGGACAAGACGCTTACAATGGCACAGTGACATGTTGCGCCCCTCTTGCTTGCACAAGCCCATCTTGCGATAAATTATAAGCCGGCGGGATTGGTCAAGGTAAAAAAGGAAGGCCGACGAAAAATAATAGTCGCACACGCTACCCTTGAAACACAGCTCAACCTGCTCATGTTGGACTTGAACAATGCAAGTCTATTGGCGAACCTCGTCAGTGCAACCCTCTGATTCAGCAGACAACGCAACTTTGGACAAGTCATAACTATAGATAACATCGATATAGAAACGCCGCCTGTCGCAGCAAGTCCAACACCTCGTCAACGGCCGCCCACTGCAAAAACAACTCGGGTCAAGCAAGGTTCGGCTTCTCCTTCGGCGTCGCCATCTTGGCGCTCCATCGCAACTTTCAACTGCTAGTTACCCATCTTGGGCGACCTCACCGGCACGTGCCCCTTCCTTCAGCCCGTTTTGCCGTGCTACCCGCCCCATGTGTGCGGGGAGATAGACAGACTTTGTCTATGTACTTGTTTTCAATAGCATAGCGCAGCCCATTGCCCGCGCGACTCATTCCTCTCTTTACCCCAAGCCAACACGCGAGACAAAAAGGGCCGCAGCTAGCGTCGGTCGAAGACTGTAGTTAAGAGAAAGTCCATCGGCCATGGTCAATGGAGCAGATGATAAACGAGTCCCTTCCCTGCGCCTACCATTGGCCAGGCCGCTGCCTAGACAAAGCCTCGTCCCTCGTCGGCCTCGTGCTAACCCGGCTGCAGTTGGCTAAACAGGTCACCCTCTTGGTTTGCACCTTCGCATGTGGCAGCAAGCCCAAACCTGCAGATGCACAACATCCACAGCCACGTTACAAGCGGAAGCTGCTCGGCCCTTTATTATTAGCGGCTCGTTAATATCCTTCCTCTTTGGATTCTGGCCCCAGTTCCCCGAAACTCAAATCCGGGAGGCAGCCGGCCTGACTAGCATTGACGTAACCAGCCTGGGGCACACTGGGGAATCTGATCCGCCCACAGCAATAACCACTTCGCCTTGACAGCTCAGGGATGTTCCAAGTCAAGCAGGTCATTCCTACATAGCCATTTACAATGTCGAACTGTCCCATGTTGGCTCGATCAGCCTTTCACGTGTCGGAAACGTCCGAATTCAACCCTTCCAAAACAGGCACGCCTTTCTGCAATGACATCACAAGGGTCTCTCTAGGTTTTATAGGCCTCAGATAAACGGGCCAATGTAACTGCGGTACAAGCGGCTCTTTTAGATCTCGTGCTAGCGCCCTCTGCCGGCCCTTCCCGAGACAGTGACGTCGTCAAAACATGATTCTTTGCGTAGAAAGTTCCGGCCTGTCAAAGGGCTCAGTCAGTCAAAACTTGGGCCTTGTCACTATCATACATATGAACAAGCTACCATCACGGAATTGCAGCCAAGGCTTGTTCCGTAGGAAGAGCGTTCGTGTTGGTCGAGACTCGCCTCATCAGCGACTTCAAGTCTCGCGCTGCGTCTTATTTGCAACCATTGGTAGTTATCACTGGTGTCGAAAAGAGATATTCTATCAAGTTTGGCGGCAGAAAATGGATCCCTTGACCGGTTGTCAAGCCGCTCAACTTCCAGTATCCCGCCGGCTCTTGGCGATGGCTACATAGGAGGAGAACTGATCGCGACCGCTTCACTCAGGGCCGTTTCAGAAGCCCCGCGGAAGTGAAGGACGCAATCAATTTAGAAAAGCATTTTTCTCTTTCAAATTTCTTTATTTTGATCCCCTCCTCCCCGTCTTACTTGGCTCGTCTCTCGTTCTTGCTGTCTTTGCTAGATGTTTCGAGCGGCCTCGGTGACAGCACGTTGGGCACACGCTTGACAACAAATCACTGCATCTCAAAGCATTCAGAGAACCGGATAATACCTTGCATAAGAATAGGAGTCAATTAGTAGCTCACTCCCAAGAAAAGAATTCGTTCCTAGATATTTTCGAGCGCGTTCCATGGACCAATGCTCTCGCAGGATCTATAAGACCAGCCGGCGCAATTTCAGGCAAGGCAGAAGCTCACATACTCGTGCAGCATCCTCACGCAATGCGTGTGCCTTGCTATGGAGATCGTTATGGATACTAAGTAACCCATGGCTCGACCTTGTTTAAGAAGCGGTCGACGCGCATCCCACTCGCTTCGACTACCATTAACGAGCGGTCGCAAGCACTCGCTCTCATCTACCCGTTTTCTGTCGAGGCTACATCTTGTTTAAGCATAGAATACATCAAGCAAGGCTAGGTCTAACTTTTTATGCTGGGTGACTCGGTTGTAACCTTTGCAGGATCAAGTCCCCAAGTCTGCGACTGCAGATGCCAAGTTCTGTTGGTTCCCGGAGGCTCTTTTCTAGTTCTGGGTAAAACTACCTCGCAGTTTTCGACGCTATTGTTAAATTGAATCTATTGACTAGCCGTTAAAAACCGTTAAAATCAAAAGCATCTAAAGCAAAGACAGACCTTGTCTCCCATGACAGGTGTAGGAGGTTTGGATTGACTACCCGAGACCCATATCCATGTCCTTCAGGAGAGTCAGCCGCGTATTGCCTCGGTTTTAGCCAAATAGCTATCACACTCTTATTGTCTCCCTAATACAGAATCGTACAAGCCCTTGAATAAAACCAGATAAGCTGTAAGCCCCGATTCTCCCACACAGATCGCTAGTCTCTAGGGCAGCCTGGTCTCCTTGCGTATGTTGTCGGTTTGCGTCGCTGGCAAATATCAATGCATAAGTGCGCTGTCATGGCTGCAGTTGCCCCAAGGCGATGGCTATTTGCTGAATTCATTGACATGGGTCATTCTCAGAGGCAAGCACTTTGCCTGTACGTTGCGATGCACACGGCCCTTGATCCATCGAGACGGTGAGCCCCCAAACGAGGACTACGTCGCTGCTTGAAACCAGCTCCTCATGCCTATCCGGCCAAGTTCCATATAGCTTAAAGACTGTAATCAATTTTCCTACCCGGTCGAACCCCTTCCATTGGTAGTGACCCGCTATCCTCGACCCAACCGGCTGTGAGATGGCTTTCGAATTGGCGGATCACGACACGGTAACTGTACGATAATTCCATAGCCGGATCTCGCTTCTTGGCTCTGTCAATCGGGATACAATAAAGTAGAATACAACATCTGTTGGATAAGATGCTCAAAGTCTCTGGACTCTGAAATGCCCACTGACTCTTTGTCTGCTAAGCTCCGGAGCGCTGGAACAGTATTTGAATACGATCACTTGACATGCCGAAGACCAGGCCAGAATCTTGCACGTGAAATCTAGCGTCGACATAATCGTCACCCGATAATTCAATTTGCATGGTTCCAAACGAGTCTTTTGACGTGCCTCATGGACAGTCATTCCACACAAGCGCTCCGCCTCTCCAGCATGATCAGCCGCCCAGCATCTCTCTGGCCAAGCATTTTGCCCAAGGGCTGAGAGTTTGTTGAAGACAAATTTTCTGGTGTTGTCTCAAGTCTGATCTCAATGTTAGACCTGCTCGTTCCTCTGGCCAGTCAGCGAGCCGCGCCAAAAGTGTCTCACCAGGATCCCGTTCCGAACAACCTCCCGGCCAACAGCTTTTTCTTTACTTCAAATTTGCTTGCTTTCCCACCTCTTTTGATTACCTTGCGACACAAAATGTTTGACTGTTTTGTCGGCCAACACCCGATCAACACACTCTAGTCAAACTCCCGCTACCGACGCATGTCGGGAAGGACAAACGAGCACAACTAGGCTTCATGTGCCTGCAACGGGATGAGGAGCAGGTGCCCCCCCATCTTCCCGCCACGTCGGTACATACATGCCCTTACTGCGGACTCGGGGCTCTCAGTTATGCGACGCTTAACATGTATCTTGTATCTTGTATCTTGAGGCAGTTGACGCTTACATTCGGGATCTTGAAAGTGGAGGAGAAATCCCCAGATCCATCCATGTCCCTCACTTAAATCTCGCCATGCAAGGGCGACCCATGTCGGCCCATGTCGGCACATCCTTACCGCGTACATGACAGATTTCCGGAAGGCGGATTTCACTGAAACATGTTTACTCGTTGTACCAGAAATAGCGACCTGCTTCTATGGACAGATCGCTGGGGCCACGGCTGCATTTCATGGACAGCGTGGCTGCTTCTGCATCAGCAATTGCGTCCTCGGGCAGCTTCTTACGTGACACTGCATTAATATGAATTCTGGCTCGGCATTCGAATTCGGTGCTGCCCCCCTCCGCATTGCCAATGCAAGTGTGCATGATGCTCATCGTCGGCTCTCGGGGGCTGAGTCCCAGCGGCCTGCAGCGGAACGAAAGGCATTCGGAGAAGTCGATGAAGCATTGGTAGCGGAATTGACATCGTAAACTGCCAGGGCCCTGGACTTAAGGCAAAATGATGACAGCGCAGTTAGCCACGCCCATGCGCTCCTAAGCATTTAGTCTTCTTCCTTTGGCTCTACATCACCTGAGCATCCGTTGTCGTTTTCTCTTGCGGACTCACCTATTTTGGATCCATTTTGGCCATGTATATCCACAAGAAAATTGCAAAAGCGTAGTAAAGTCAGCCCACATCAGCAAAACAGCCCAGCTTGAACGGGTCTTGCTTGCACATTGCTTAGCCGCCGTCTCCTCTCTGGTGCGGACTTGTGCAACATGGAAACAGAAGCACATCTGCCAACCAAACTCTTCAATGCCAGTGTCAGAATATCGAACTGGAGGGATCTAGACCCACTGTCCGTGCAGGCACAACTTGAGCCCTCCAAATATTGTCGACTCCATATTATGTATGTACTGTCTGTATGCATCAGGGCCAGTGGTCTCGCATCTTCTCGGGGAGAGTCTTGCAGGCTGCAGAAGACGCCTTGACACTCAGCCACAGCATTTGCATTCGTCGACCAAATCTCAGATAATTGCCGGCAGACCTTCTCTAGTGCTTTAACAGGCCAGAACGCTGTGTTAACAAAGAAGAACCCTCCATCTGCTGCACTAGCACTGTTAGTGTCAGGGCTACTGCATTGGCCACGCTGGATGAACACTTACATACACCCACCGGCACCCTGATCATTTCTGCAAATAGCAGGACGATAAGAAGCGCGACAGAGCACCCGGGTCGGTTTTGCGACATGCATTATCTACCCTTGGGTGATTCGCCAAAACTGCCTGCACGCCCAGCCTTGCCCCAGCATTGATCGGGACGCCAGACGGCTAACCTCCGAAGCCTTCTTCTGTGTCATTGAACGGGGACATGTGACGGAACACATGTGTCTTTGGCGGGTAATTAGCCCATTCTTCAGCATCCTTCGTAGCGGCATTTGGAGTCGCTTCGGTACAGTCCCGTACAGAATCAATGACATGCTTCCAAGTGAGACACTCGGCAAAGTTACTTTGCGCGCTGTTTTGTGGATAGTCCTACCTTAGTTGAACGGTAGACTAGGCCCGTCCCTGATGCAGGCCTAGTTTCTTTAGACCAGCTGGCGAGAATATCAGCATGCGCATAGCGGCTCTAGCGCTCCTAGTATTATGCCGAGCAAGGATTTCATGTGAACAGAAAGGGCGTGGCCCTCCACCTTGTCCGGGACCCTCTGGTAGACTTGGAGCTGGAACGACAAGTTTGGAGCTGTTCAAGTGTTCTGTAACAAAGACAAGCGGCAACCTGCGTGGTGTTGAGACAAGACCAACGTCAACCACGGCCTTGTTGCCAACTTGATCGAGGTGCATCGAGTAGCGCAGGTCACCGTTAGCCCCTGTAATCAACAGGAGCAATATCCACCTCTGACAGCAATTCAAGGCGCCCAAGGCTGTGGGACAATTTGAACTTCATGCAAGGCTAGCCCACAAGAACGCCAGGTATGCAACCGAGACGAGCTACTGTCGATGGCGGGCATTGGTTGGCAGCCAAGTTTCCTTCCGTGGCTAGCTAGTGTGCTTGCGTATCGCAGTCACCTTGGCTCTCATCGAGGGTCCGGGCTTCACACCTTGGTTAGGAGGCGCAATATCAGCAGGCTTGATGGAGTACTGACAACACAACGATCCATTTTCCAGATGCCCCAGCATGAAAGCTCCGGAGTGGGCTGTAGTCTGATGTGGGTGAGCGCTCATCATCAGGAATCATGAGCTCCACTGCGGAATCTTGTCGGGGTAGGGAGGCCTTGTCCATCTCGTCGACGGGCGTATCATCTCTAGCGTCGCTACGGCCCGTCCACAATCTCCAAAGGCCGTCGTCCTGTTTGTGTTGAACCGTTTACAAATGGCCAACCTGTATCCGTAACCCCACTGACAGTTAATGCTAGAAGCGACGACGGGATGCCTGCCCTTAGAATATTCACATATTTGTATAAGCATGACAATTTCGTCAGACTGGACTTGTTAGAGAGTGAAATGATGATAGGATAACACCTATACGTATGTACAGACGATGCGCAAACAACCTCGCACGACAAAAGAGCTTTCAGCGCTGAGGAGATGAAAGGGCAGCAGGACTTGACGTTGACGATCCACAGCAATTCGTTGGAATAGTAAGCGATTCTGATATTGTTGTCGCACCAAAGACGGTGCGTACAGAATGGAGTGTTGTTAAACAGCAGTCGTGGCTACTTGGTAGCGCAGTGGTAGTGTGGCGCGTGGAAGGCCTTGCCGAGAGACGACAGAGAGAGGTATCGAGCAACCTGGCTGCTGCATAGAACTGCAGAGAGCTGCAGAGAGCTGCAGAACGCGAGTGAAAGGTCAATCTGTAGGGCGAGAGAAAATTGGAGTTTTGTAGCTATGCATGACGAAGGGCTGCTGTTACCGCGCTGTCGCACAAGAGTCGAGAACTAACAAGAACAAGAGTGTCTCGGTATGTTGGAGGCGAGGGCCCAGAGTAGATTGGACTGTGGCCACCGGACCCAGCTTGCTTGCCACTAGGTAGTCGGACGACGATCTCCGAATGAGCCGGGCGTCGTGTGATTTGCGTCGAGAGCGCAAGTTGGCGCAGTGATAGTATGGGGGACGGTGGACAGACAACAAGCGGTCGCGGGGGCTTCAGAGCTGGGTGCTTGTGCAAAGCCATTGGCGACAGCGAGATGGCAAGCAGGATGAAGAGGCAGGCAGTATTGGAGCCAATCACCACCTCGAGGCACGGGTACGTACCCAGCTACAGTACATCTAGACCTGGGCAATTGCTACCCAGGAACCTAGGAGCAGGGGAGGTAGAGGTTAGTGTTGACTGAGCTCAGTGACCTGACTCTGGTGGTGCTGCAGGCTGGTGAGAATCGCATCAGTCCCCCACGCTGACCAGCAACCCTAGTGGATGGAAGACGGAAGGTGAGCGGCAGGGCCTGTGGTCTGACAACTGTCCGTAGTACGAAGCACTGGCATGTCCATGTGTTTGCGGGCGCCGAGGGCGAAGAGGGTCGAGAATGATGGATACGATGTGTTAGCTGTGGATAGTCATGCACGATGGACAAGGTGAGGGCTGTGTTGGGGAGGGGGGCATGGAGGCGTCGGGATAGAGGTGTCGAAATAGAGAAGGCGTCGTGACCAAGGTGAAGTGAAGAGGGGAAGGTGGGAATGAGAAAACGTGGTGGAGTTTGGAGGTTTGATATCCAGGTACGTACCTGCGAAGGCCCACGATAGAAGCAAGGTAACAGACTGGGACACTAGATGCCGGATGGAGGAGCAGACGAGGGCTACATGGAGAGACTAGAGTAGAGACACAGCGGTAGCGAGTTTCGGAGGTATTCGGCCGATGATTCTAGTGATTTTTGTTTATCAGGTTTATCACAGTCGAGGTCATTTACGTGGTTTCCTTGTACGAGGCGGGTGTGACTTGGGGGGTGCTACCTACATAACTAGGTAGAGAGAGGTTCGATAAAGAGGCTTTTGAGGGGCTTTGGAGGCTTGACCGGGGCTTGAGGCTTGGGGCTTGGGGCTTGGAGGCTTCGCTCGCTGGAGACTTCGTCTGTGTAAAAGAACCCAGGACCCTCTCCCTCCACCTATCAGTGGCTGCAGGTAACTGGAGCTGGCGTCTGCATCAAATGAAACCCTAGGCTTAGTCGTTGCGAATATCTACGGAGCAGGTCTCTGGCGCAAGACTGCCTCTGAATAGCGTTGTTTTGGTGTCATTGGATGTTGGAGTCTCGCAATATGTATGTACCTTCTTTATGACTGTGTAGCAATGGAGAGGCAGGGTAGGGTAGGAGGTTGTACATACATACAAAGCTACCTACCTACATACATATGTACACACATCTAGTTGTCCCCGAGACGTCTATCTGGTGTCCCATTGTGCTCATCATGGTGCATATCTAGCTTCCTCGCTAAGAGTTGGATTTATGATGCTCTAATCATTTATTTGCAATAATGGCATGTTGGCCCTAGCCAGCTTGACAGGTACAACGTGAATATGGTGGTACAGCAGGAAGCGGGTGCAACGCAATACAACGCAACGCCCAGCATAAATTTAGCGCTGGCAACTTTTGGTGACACGCTATGGTACGTCGGTTGGCAGGTGGCAAGCGGCAGGTGCGCTGGTTTTGCCTGCCGTATGTACAAACAGGCAATTGGCCTAATAACGAGAGCCTATGTAGCTCGGTAAGTTATTGGAGGTATCAACTTTTAATTAAATGTAAATGAAATTTTACCCAAATCAATCCAAAATCCATGTAAGAATAACCACCACATCCAACGCCAGCACAATCGTTGCACAATTCAGCCCAAAAAAAATGCCAGTTAATTTGGCCCTGCAACTGCCAGATACTGGTAATACACGAATCCACCAAAGCCGATCCATCCTTGCGATGCGAACAACAACTCACCCCGTCCAGACCCAACGCCAGCTCCAGCTCCAGCGCCAACGCCAACGCCAAAGCCAGCCAACCAGCCAGCCAGCTCCATCTCCATCTCCAGACGTGACACTGCACAACACTTGTTAGTTGACCAGTTAACTAGCATTTACGGATACTTGTGTGCACTTGTTTTCATGGACCCCTCCCTCCCCTCCGTTCTCCGTTCCCCATCTTCATGCATGTCAGGACAGGACAAGGACCATTCTCTGGCTCGTCCTCTTCTTCCTTTCCTTTTTTCACCCCCAGACCATACCAGCTCACTCTATTCACGCCCTTCCCTTGTCTACTCTAGCAAACCGGCCTCGTCCACGAGCTGCCATCGACTACCTACTACCTGGTAGCTACCTCCAGTACCTTGCCTGCACTCATTCTTCTGCCTATATATCCCATTGCCCTCCAAACGTCATGATGCTCATCCTCCCACGTCTCTTTCCCCATCTATCCCCTTCTCTTCACTTCATCATCACTCTCTCTCCTTATTAGGCACCATTCAATTGGCTTGCTTTGCTTCGTCTTGTCTTCTGAGTCGTACCCTGTCCCCGGTCGCCTCTTCGACACTCCTCCCCTGACCCCTTCACGGCTGTCTCGCCCTCCTCCCGTCGCTCGTTTGTCTTCACAAAGGCGGCCAATTTATGCCCTCGTTTGCCTGTCACCCTCTTCTCTTGATCATTCAAAAGACCCTTTTGCGCCTGACTCACCCAGGTTCGCAGTCAATTGAGGTTTTCATGATTTGGCTTGGAGTTAGCTTAGTTGCTTAATTTGCTACTACTTCTCACATTGCTCTGCCGTTTGCTCGCCAAATCACCGTCGGCTTCGCTTAGCTCTGCAGCAACAAACAGCCTTTGCAAAGGAAAAAAATTCTCTCACTTGGCTATTTAATCACAAGAGATTCTCAGTCGTCTCTTTCTCCTCTTCCAAAGCCATTGACCTCGTCATCGTTGTCGTGTTGCTGCTGCAGGCGGCGCATGCAGCTTCATTGCTAGTTGCTTTTGTTATGCTTGCTTGCTCGTTTGCCTGCTTGGTCCCCCAACGACAGTCCCCACGACACCATGGAGCAAATCAATATCGACCATATCATCAGACCATTCTTCACCTTTCCGGTATTCTCTCGGCTCTTTACCGATTTTTGGTACTCGCCTACCTTCTGGTCTGCTGTTTTTTGGCTTCTCTGGTAAGCTGGCTAGCTGCATGCCTGCGCGGCTCCCATCATCTCGACGCACTGACTTACACAGCTTCAACCAGGGTCCATCGCTATCTTCGCCTCATTGTTCACTGCATTAGCCACTGGCTCTACAAGTCAAAGCCCATCGCAGCCAAGCCGACCTTTACCAATCAAGATGTCACCGTTGTGATTCCAACCATCCATAACGTGTTTGAGGAGCTTCGCCCTTCACTTCAGAGCATTCTCGCCTGTAAGCCGGCCGAATTGATCCTGGTGACTACTCATGATAAGAGAAAGGCCTTGGACAAGCTTGTTGCAACTCTCGGCTACCCTGCCATCCGCATCTTCGACACCCCCATTGCCAACAAGCGTCTGCAGGTATGCGAGGCCCTGCCTCAGGTCAAGACACCCATCACCATCATGGCCGACGACGACGTTACCTGGCCTTCTACTCTCCTGCCCTGGATTCTCGCCCCTTTCGAGGACCCCAAGATTGGTGGCGTCGGGACGAACCAACGTGTCCGCCGCGAGTGGGATGCGCCGCTCGCTGCTCGCCTATGGAACTGGCTCGGCGCCGCTTACATCGAACGTCGCAACTTTGAGATTTCGGCCACGCACAACATGGATGGCGGCACTTCCTGCATGTCGGGTCGCACAGGCGCTTATCGGTCGGAAATCCTGCAGAGCCACGACTTCTTGCACGGCTTCAAGAACGAGAGGTGGCGCAAGTGGATTCTCAACGCTGACGACGACAACTTTGTCACCCGCTGGCTCGTCAGCCACCAGTGGAAGACGTGGATTCAGTACGAGCGCGAGTGCGAACTCGAGACGACACTCGAGAACGGGCCCAAGTTCCTCTACCAGTGCACCCGCTGGGCGCGCAGCAACTGGCGCAGCAACTGGAGCAGTCTCGTCCGTGAGAAGCATGTATGGGTGTAAGTTGCAATACAATCCAGACCAGACACTTGTCGATCCCGACCCCAGCCAGCAACCTGCATGCCGCTAACACGCCAGCTTTCCCCCAACCATGCAGCCAGCAGCCATGGTCTACCTATGCCCTGCACATTGCAACCTTTACCTCGCTCGCCTTCGCCATCGACCCGCTCCTGCTCGCCGCTTGCTGGTGGGCCACTGCTGAGTGGGATCTTGGCAGTCGCCAGTACGCATTCTGGGCCCAATTCATCTTCATGTTTGCCTTTACCAAGGTCGTCAAGCTCATGGGCCTCTTTCGCCGCAACCCTACCGACATTTTCTATCTTCCTCTCTCCATCATCTTTGGCTATTTTCACGGCTTGATCAAGCTCTACGCACTCCTCACTCTTAACATGGTACGTTGACTCTCGTGATCCGGTCGCTGTCTCAGTCCTCGGTCGCAGCGCTAACAGTCAGCTGTGCCAGACGTCGTGGGGTAGCAGAGCAGACGGCGACACCAACGACGAGCAGCGTCTTGCCCCCGCTCCACGGCCCTCGGTCGTTCTCAAGACACCCCCGGGTCCTGCTTCTCTCATCCGATACAATGTACGTCACAAGGGGCGATTTGTACAGTGTCAGGACGACATGAACGCAACCTGGGAGAAGCAAGCATATGCTGCGTACGACTCCAGCACGTCCTATATCCCGATCCGAGTTCCCAGCGCCATGCACGGCGGCGCAATGGGCCTCACCGGCGAGACCATGGTGTCTTCCTACTAAGCAATGATCAGAGCTACAATTGAGTGCTGGAGCTCGCTCAGCTCTTCCCCCATTTTTTGGTTTTTTTCTGGGGTTCTTTTTTTTCATGACTACGACTACGACTTTCTTGATGAATTTGTACCACCAATGACATGCATCACCTCGAGAGGGTACACAGCACTCTCCTAGGGGACAGGTTCCTATAAAGCAAGACCAGGTTGCTTTGGATTTATCAACGAAGGTTGGGTTTTGTTTTTCCTTTATTTCTGCCGGTTGGCTGGCCAAAAGTAACTTCCGTTGGGTCACGAATAGACTACAGAATGGGGGTGTTAAAAGTTGGTTCTATTTACTGCGTTGCCAGGATGGATGCCTGGTACGGGGGAAAATTGCATGGGCTCTATGCTTTGGAGGAACGACTAATTGGGAGGAATTGTCTGGACTGTGAAAGCGAAGCATAGAGCAAGCGGGTTTGCGTGCATGGCTTGTCGTCGGATTGAGGGGGCATTCTCGGTCAAAGACGAGAGCCATTGTGAGTAATTAGGTCCAGTCTCGCTGGCACCGTTGATAGATGAATATATTCATGCATCTAGGGCTTCTTTGGCTATAGGCTACCCTTTTCTGTACCTTGGGAAGGTGGATTGTAGAAGTTTGGAGTGCAAATGAGGTGCAAATGAGATCCATGACGCAGGATGGCCTGCAGGCCGTCGCTCCGAGTGGTGTTAGATGTGTGGACATTGGATTGGCCGTTCGGCCCCGGTATCAGGATTCTTGCAGGTTGCAGTTTGGAGCATGCAGGTTCATGGAGCCAATATGCAAGCCAATATTTCGATGGGGAAACAGGGGAGGGGGGTGAGTGTGAGGTGTGTGAGTTGAGTTGTATGTCTATCTGCACACACGCACAAGTACATGTGAAGGCTGTCAGTATGAGGCTTGCATACGCTTGGTGGTGGCTGGCACGAAATGGCAGACATAAGCTTTTTTTCCCGGCCTGCAAGGTGTGCAGCTCTGGCTTCGGTTCTGGTTGACTCCGTCTGTAGCCTTGTCGCCCATCTCGATGCACCACTGCTGCTGGCAACGCACACAAACAGATATCCCTGCCCACCCTCGGAAACAGAACATACATAAAGCAGTGGGAAGCTTGCGTCCTTGTCGGCGGGGACTTTTCTTCCTTTCCCAAAATACCACCCACTGCCGACTCTGCGATCTCAGCCCACGAGGGAAGAGGATATAAACGACCCGGCAAAGGTTGAGCGTGAACGACAGCCGAGAGAAGAGAGCTACACTAGATGAAGGCCACGAGGACCCCCGACGCCTCCAAGGGGGGGGGTTTCCCCTTGACAAGAGGCAAGCAGCGTGCTTCTCGGCCTCGGGATTGCGATGCAAACAAAGGGACATGGCCAGTGGAGATGACGACCTCAACCTTGGTTTTGTTTTATTCCCACACGAGCCTGGTCACTGACTGCCCACGCATCCGTGTATACTGACTGGCCGACAAGAGGAACGGAAGACGAAAAAACAAAACCCCGTTTCGGCGCGGGTCTGTCTCCCGAGTCTCCTCCCAAATCGCGGACATCTGATGGAGATGTCGTGATTCCCCTCCTCTCGTAGAGACGACCCTCTTGTTATTATTATCCACTCCACATCCAACTCAACTCCGGACCGAGGAGCGAGACTTGACTTGGCTTGCCTGAAGTGTGGCGCTTCTTCTCCCCCTTCTGTTCAGGTCTCGGAGCGGAGGGCAAGGACAAGGACGAGGACAAGATGGGGCTGGCTGGGAATACAGACAAGAACCACCGTTGCATTGGGGTGGGACAAGGCGAGGTGAGGGTCATGGTGGGGGGGGAGGGGGGTTGGATTGAGGGATTGAGGGATTGAGGGCAGACAGACTGTTGATTTATTAGCTTCGCTGTGTTTCCGAGTTTGAAACGCGCACAGGAAAATTCCCTGGCGGCGCAGGCTGAAGGGGCGTGTGATGCTATCGTGCTACTGTGGTAGGTGGCAGCTGCCGAACTATCTACTTACAGTACTAAAGCAAGGTACATAGGTCGCCGCGTATCTTGGCCCAATGAGCCTCTCCATATACGATGCATGGCGCAACTTTGTTTTGCATCTCGCAACAACAGCAACAAAGATTGCAACGCCTGGTTTGTGAACCATGACAACCAGTGCTGGACAAGCTTGTTCATACTCGTCAGCAACATCAACAAAAGCGAGCTGGCTGGGATTCATCTCCACATGGGAAAAAGCGGCAGTTCCCGCAGACGGTCCGCAATCAACAAAAGAAGACCCCATCCGTGCCCTCATCCTGTGTCTCACGAAGCCCCAATTGAAGGCAAAGGGAAAGAGGAAAAAAAGAAAGAAAGAAAAAAGAGGGCGGCAAGCTCGCCGACAGAGGGAGAGTGACGACCCTCTTTCGCTGCGTTGGCCGATGTACATTGCATCGCCCATTGAAATAAGTAAAAAGCAATTATGAAGGGTCTTTTTTCTTCAACAGACGCCACCGAGAAGCACTGGCAGGGGACCACAGAAAAAAAAAGCAAGACCGAGCAGCGGCGGCGGACAAGAAACGTGAAACGTTTTTTTTTTTTCTAGTTGCGACTTGCGAGTGCTCGGGCTGATATTTCCGTCGCCAGCCCTGCGAAACTAATAATAAACCCTGGCGATGAAGCATGGTTATTGATTATACAGCATCTCAGTACGACGGAAAACACGTAATGAAATGGAATAGGGAGAAGGCGACGGATGAGGCAGTGCTGGAGGGCAGACAAGCCAGCCACGACACCTTGTTCTTTGTACTGATTCAGTAGTTACGTTGCGCCGCCGAGAAACGTGACGACTTGTTCACGCCTTGAAGTCGCAAGTAAATGCGGCGGCGCTGCTAATCGCTTTAGTGCCATGGTGGAATAGCAGTTGAAGTCGCAATATCACAAAGCATTAAGTTTCTCCGGCATGTGGCTTCTCCTCTTTCTTGCTTGATCATTCCTCTAATTTTACTCAAATGGCCTGAGCCATCCATCTATCTAAGCCTTGCCGATTGGCAGGATACAACCAACGGTGGCAACAGATTGACTACCGAATTTTCCCGGCCCAAGCAGCTCCAGAGTCTCCGCTATTGATCAGTGCAGCAGTCAGCCCCGAGGCCGAGAGAAAAGCAAGGGGGGGCGTGGTTCGCGATAGACAGGAGGGTTTTCCTTCGTGGAGCCGGCCGGGTGCAATGGCAATGCTTTGCATATTCCCCCCTCCCCTCCCCAAATCGCGATGGATCAAGGGCCGAGAGAGAAAAGTAAGTGAGTGAGAGAACAAGAAACACGACAGGGCCGCTTTTTCTTCGTTCTTGCCCTCTCTTGACACGTACATGCATCCTGGACTTCCGGACATTGATTGCCCCAGTAGGAAGGGGGAAAAGAAACATGTCATTCTGGCCGGCCAGCGAACGTGCAGATACACATCACGGGCTGATGCTAGTGAAATAAATAGCCGGGGAGGCTCAAAAATTCCCATGTGGAACGGCCCGCCCTAAGAAATAGGCAGCCAGACAGAGGAAAAACGGCCGACTTACCGATTGCCTACTTGTCCTCCCCCAATGACTTGCGGATAAGAAGGCTCTTGCTCTATGCTACCAGACGACCGAGAGCATTGACAAAGATGACCCAAGATCGACTCCTTCGTTTCGCGAAAGGCCTAGATGCAGCATCTGCTGCAGATGGAGGAGGACCTTCCATCACCCCCCCCTTTCCAGCGTGGGGTGTGTGCTGTCGTGGTCGCGTCCCATCGTTCGACGCCTCTTCAACAGGGACCAGGGTCCCTCGAATGGGGGAAGGGGGCGGGGAGGCGTGGTGCTTGCGAGATACTCGCTGCCAAGTGCTCTGCTGTTCTTTTGCTCGTTCATTATGAATCAATCTCTTGTTCTCTCAACAATAACTCTCAGTCAACTCCATTCAGGTGCATACCAGGCATGGGCTGCGCTGGGGGGTGTGGTCCCAAAGAGACAAAGAAAGTCGTCTTTTGCAAACACCGTTTCCCCTGTTAACTAGGTTGACTAGTAATATTGTATGTACAAAGCCCAGCGGCGCGCTCTCCTTTGTCCAGCCCTTCGTTCTTTCGTCGTCGTGCAGCAGCCACATGCGCCTCGCCTCGCCGCCAGCCAGCAAGAACTGACCTCCCCCCCCCATTCATTACAGATATACAATGCATTGCATAGGCTAAATGCTAAGCTACCCCAGTACTTTTTTTTTTTGTTTTGTATTTCATTTATGCGTGCGTGTGCGTATGCGTGTGTCTCTGCTCAGCTCTTTGTTCTCGGCGACAATGCACAAAGATGCACAAAGATGGGCTTCGTGTCTCGGATCACCAAAAAAAAAAAGAATGCCGGAGCCCTTGACGGGCGCAAAATGCGCAGCTCCGGTCGGCCAAGCCCCGGAGCTCCTCCCCCCATGCTCTCTTTATTAATGTAATAATATCCGTGATTATCGTGCCTTGATCGCGGCCCTATCAGTACACCCGGACAAACCTCCGGAGCTTGCAGGGCAAGGCGGCGCGCCAAGGTCGCGCTGCTTTATTCACCGGCGCTGGCATGTCAGTACAGATTACAGATTACTGTAGGCATACAACCAGCATCGTGAGGTTTTCGTTACTGCCATCCATGTATTACTTCAGAAATCCTTGGATGAACAAGCGCGCCCTCCATCCCTTGTGCAGCTGGGACTTTTTTGGGGCCAGCCTACTTTGCAAGACGTCAAGTTGTCGTAATGCTGCAGGCGATGATGGACGAGAACCGAGTCTAGAGAAAAAAGGGGTCCTTGTTGAGACATACATTTCGTGACATATCATTACCAATACTTGCTTTGATGCCAACCGGTCAACAGGCCGACGTACTTGATGTACATACTTCGTTTGTGCAAGGTCTCGATGCGCCTGCCGTTGCGCCAAACCCCAGATTCAGCCAATGACTCAGTTTCTGATGATGATGGATGTTCGTATACTGTCTTTCCTTTCCGTCCTTCTCCTCCAACGGCTTTCTGGGGCTTGCATGCCAGATGCGTCGGCGATGTGTTTGTGTGTGTGGATGCGTTGTTCCTCTGGCCTGTTTGTGTGTGCGTGTGGAGTTTTGCCTGCATCGCCGAGCCTTTTCCTTTGCCTTATTTGCTTATTACCTGCTCCTCCTCCTCCAACGATATCCCACGATGGGTGGCATGTCAAGTGGTGGAGTTGTCGACACGAGGTGCAGTTGACCCGTGGCGTCATAAACACACTCATCGTAATAAGCAACACAAATCATCAGCCCAGACTCGCTCTTTCATGCACAGCTTGATCGAGGCTTGCTGCAGTCGTGGGCCGTGTTCTGGGGCCTGTCAAAGAGGGAAAAAAGTTGAGCTATCACATGCAACCCGATGCTGACAACACCAAATCCTCAGCCATGTACGAGGAAATCCACAATGAAAGAATCATGATGTACTAGATAATGATAATAGACAAAAGAAAGGGAAAAAAAAAACTAATAAAAATGCTAAAATACTGAACGCAACGCTCAAGATAGAATGACGATTCGTGTTCACGTTTCCCGTTGCCAGCTCAAAGAAAAGAACAAAGCCGCCCACCCCCTTTGACTCATTCATTCATTCATTCATGCATTTACCCATCCAAAAAAGAAAGAAAGAAAAAAGCATGCAAGTGGCGATGCATGCACCGTGGCCGCGAATCCTTTGTCTCGTCCCTTTGTCTTTGTCCTGGCTCTGACGTTTGTTTTCCTTTCATTCAAAGCCCCAGGAATTATGCTTCTTTTTTCCTTTCTTCATCTTTCGTGACTTGACCGCCAAGAAACCGCGCGTTCTGAGCGACCTTGTCCGCCAGCAGCTTCTCCTCGCCCGTGTACACCCAGGCCACCGTTTCAGCCCACGCCTCCGGGTAGGGCATCGGCACCACGATCGTGTCGCCGAAGGAAACTTTGCCCGACAGGATGATGGCTGCTAGAACAGGGACGCGACATAATGCGTAGTAAAAGTCTAGTAGAGTCAGCAAAGTATTGGTGATTTTGCGATGGTGGTGGACGCGCGGGGCAGCAAGAAGGGACATTCACATTACAATAAATAAAAAAGAACTTACTCATGGGAACTCCATCTGGTATACTCTTCCTTTGGGTCGCTGCGGCGGCGGCGGCGGCCTTGACGCCCCTCCTGGGCCTGCTAGACGCTTGTGTCTTCTTCATGCCCGCGACGGCGGAGAGCAGCTTCTTGCGGTCAAAGTTGGGCGTCGAAGGCGACTGTAGAGGCTCCGGAACCATTTCGCTGAGCACGCTGCGTTCAAACTTGCGCGTCATCGTGAAGGGCTTGGAGCCGCCCTTGGGGTGCACCATGATCCTGATGAGCATGTTGCCGTCGCAGCTCGGCACCGCCGCCGTCCACGACCGGGGGAACGACACCGCCGCGACGTTGATGTGGTCCAGCTCCCGGCTGCCCAGGTACCTGCGGCCGGACGCCCACAGGATCTCCCGGAGCTGTGGAAGGGTCAGAGGCAGCTCGCCCTCACTAGCTGGTGATTGAGCCTCGTTCCCGGCGCTGTTGCGCTTGCGCACGAGGGCCCTCAGCGATTCGTTGTCGGTCTTGAGGGGCGGAGGCTTGACGCCGCTGGGCGGGAACCTTGGCGCGCGGGTGTCGCGCCTCCCGGGTAGGCTGGCAGGGGAAGGGCCCTCGGATGTGGCGCTGTCGGTGCCCAGGTCGTCACCGGATGAATCCGGTGACGGCGATGGGTGTCTGTATGAATGGGGTTTCTTGTCTACATCCGAGCGTCGGGGGGTGGTGGGAGCCGCCATGATTTAAGCGAGGTTTCGAGGAAGCGATACTGTTTTGCTGTGCTTGCCTTGATTATGTGTATGTATGTGTGTGTGCGTGTGTGCGTGCGTGTGTGTGTGTGTGTGTGTAAGTTGCCGTGTTGGTGAGCTGAGAGTATGAGAGGAGGAGAGAGAGAGAAGAGAGGGAAGAGCACCTGAATTGGTTCTTATATGAATCCAGAAAATATAAAAGGCTTCACAGGTCTTTCTTATATATATTCAATTATATTATATGCCGCGGATTTGGAACATTTCCTTGGCATTTGTTGCTGAAAGGGGGCCAAAGGAAGGCCATGGCTCCAGCTGAGCCAAGGAAGTCAAAAGGGTACAGATTAACTAATGTATTGGGATTTCACAGCCACCACATGATATGAAAGGTCCCTTCTCGTCACGTTATCCCGACAAGGGAAAACCTTGTTATGGAAGAGAGGGGGGGGGGGTTGAAGAACAAAGAAACACCCTGTCCGACGCTGGGCCACGGGCGATGCGTCGCTTTGCCCATACGGTGTCCTGTGCGTCCGGTGTGGCGTAAGGGAATCCCATACAACAAAGAACGGAGGAGCGATTTGGGAAGAAAAAGAGAAAGGGTGGGTGGTAGGTAAAGCTTACTGGTATGCGCGGCGCCACCACCATTTGCCCATGACAAAGGACGGCAACGTTGAAAGGGGAGACAACAGTAAGGAATATCTTGTCCGAGACATGCGAAAGGGGGAGGGGGGAACGTGATTTGAGTTTTATTTATTTTTCTTTTTTGTCAGCCTGCACATCAAGTGACCAAGCTGAAAGAAGATGATGAATTAGCTGGGTACTTGTCGTTGTTGCTGTTGTTCGTAGCCGCCTCGCCAAGCCGGCGTTGGAAGCCGGCGTTGGCTGTTGGTGGTGGGCGACGCTTCGACAACGCTGCAACAGTCTATCGAGGTCGGCATTTGAGATGCCGAGGTACCTGTTCCAGGTATGTATGAAAGTCCGGACAAGCAAATGAACGGATGGCAATTTTGCTGCGGTGACGTCGTCGGTCTCGGTACATTACCGACTTGTTTCTTGTTTGCAGCTGTTTGCAGCGGCAACGACTGGTAATTGTCCGGAGATAAAACCCAGAATGACCCAACAGCGAAGGCCCACTGCCCGCTCAGTTTGCACGGCAGCTAAGAATACCTCCTAATACTATTGCGGATAGGTACCCGCTCAATTACTATATACGTGCTAAAGTACGGATAAACCTATTGAATTGGCGCGGTACTGTGACTTTTCCGCCCGGCCTTGTACCTACCCTACCGCCTTGTTGGACGACCGTCCTCCTCCGCTTCTTGTTAGCTCGCCGATTTCCATCATCACCAACGTGTCTGGATCCCAAGCCTCCACGTCATCTCCTCTCTTTGCTTTGACATTGCTGGCCCACGACCTCGCTTTCAGCCTCATTCCGTCTCTTTCCTCCTTTTCTTCTTTCTCTTGTTTTCTTTTTTTTCCTTTTTGTTCTTTGCTTAGCGTCTCCGCCGCGGCGAAGCCTAGCCCCCTAATGTCTAATTCCACCACCTACAAACAGAGAAAGGAGGACTTTGTCTCCAACCTGTCCGGTGGACCGGTATCCGAGATCAACAATGTGACGGCCGTTGCCCTGGTAAGTGCTTCTTTCGCGATGGAAGAAAAAACTTTCGCCTTGTTGTTTCCCGTTATTCCGAATGCGCGTCCCCCTTGTCCGCAAACCCTCGCCTTTGCTTGCGCGCGCGGGTCGCGCAAACCGGTAGAGACAACGGGCCGGGAAGCACCAGATGGGGAGGAAACTTTTCCATCACCCGAAACAAAGCCAACAAACCACCGAGTGAATATTTTCCCGGGATAAAAATGGCTCGCTGACAAACGACCGTCACAGGTTGCCGTGCTGCTGTGGTCTGCCCTGCAGGCCCGCCACTCCTTCTTCCAGACCTCCGCCGCCCTCGGCCTCCTCGTCGACTACGGCCTCAACGTTTGCGCCATTCTGCTCGCCACCACGCTCTACTCGGACGCACCGCTCCTGTTATGCATATTCCTCGCGACTCCGGTAGCTCTCGTCTACATGCTGCCGCCCTCCGGGGGAAGCAGCAGGAAGAAGCGCGCCGCCGTGCCCCCGCCGCCCCCGCCGACTACAACAGCCGACGCGACCGGACCCTCCTCTGCCCGCAGCCTGGGCAGAGGAGGAGACCCGGCGGCCCTTGACGCCGTCCCCGTCAAGCCTTTCCTGACGACCTACCGCGGCTCCATGCAAATCATCACCTACATCGCCATCCTCGCCGTCGACTTCCGCCTCTTCCCGCGGCGCTTCGCCAAGGTCGAGACCTGGGGCACCTCGCTCATGGACCTCGGCGTTGGCAGCTACGTCTTCACCGCCGGCGTCGTCGCCGCGCGGCCCGTCCTCAAGGAGCGGGCCAGCGGCCGCGCGCTGTCTCCCTTGACGCGCCTGCTGCGCTCCCTGCGCCACTCGGTGCCGCTGCTCGCCCTCGGCTTCGTCCGCCTGCTCAGCGTCAAGGGCCTCGAGTACGCCGAGCACGCGACCGAGTACGGCGTGCACTGGAACTTCTTCTTCACTCTCGGCTTCCTGCCGCCCTTTGTCGCGCTCTTCCAGGAGATCCTGCGCCTGGTGCCCTCGTACGCGGCGCTGTCCATGTGCGTCGTCGGCCTGTACGAGCTCGCGCTCAGCCGGACGCCGCTCAAGGCGTACATCCTGACGGCCCCGCGCGGCCCCGACCTCGTGTCGATGAACCGCGAGGGCATCTTCAGCTTCCTCGGCTACCTGGCCATCTTCCTCGCCGGCCAGGACCTGGGCATGTTCGTGCTCCCGCGCAAGGTGAACCCGCGCAGCGACGCGCGCCCCGGCGTGCAGCGCAACACGCTGCTCATGACCATGGCCGTGTGGGCGGGCATCTGGGTCCTGCTGTACAACGTGTCGACAAGCTACAAGTACGGGCTCGGCCTGACGGTGTCGCGGCGCCTGGCGAACCTGCCGTACGTGCTCTGGGTCGCCGCGTTTAACTCGGTGTTCGTGCTCGGGTACTGCCTCGTGGATACCGTGTTCTTCCCCGCGTTCTACAACGCCACCGACAAGAGGGCGGAGCGTGAGGCGTATGAGTTTGCCACGAGCAAGCTCATGCGGGCATTTAACCGCAACGGCCTGGGCCTATTCCTTGTCGCCAACCTCTTGACCGGGTTGGTAAACATGACGGTTCCGACGCTGGACGTGTCTCCGGCGGCGGCAATGGCCATTTTATTGGCATACACTGGAGCATTGAGTATATTGGCGCTAGTGCTGGATGCCTACAACATTTCCATAAAGCTGTAGGAGATGGTCGTAGCGACAACTGTAGACAATATATTGACAAGTCCAACGAGAAATGTTGGACGTTTCCACATCGACATGCTCGTAACCTCCTATTACAATGTGCGGACAACCGGCTGCTATTGTTTTGATACTGGTTAGCTCAGGGTGATATTGTTGCTTCTATACCAAGGACACGGGCGAACGCAAAGCTTCGGTATGTTTTTGACGCGAGGCCGAGCTTGTTCACGAATGATAGGCAGAGACATT
Organism: Cordyceps fumosorosea ARSEF 2679; assembly: GCF_001636725.1. Taxonomy (NCBI): domain Eukaryota; kingdom Fungi; phylum Ascomycota; class Sordariomycetes; order Hypocreales; family Cordycipitaceae; genus Cordyceps; species Cordyceps fumosorosea. The sequence continues at coordinate 22,996 of NW_017387306.1, read as the reverse complement.
ACGAGATTTAAGGCGGGGTAAGATCCATCGCCAGCCGACTCGGTCGTCGAGAGAAGTCTGGGTTTCCTTTTTTCTTTTAACGTGAGTAGTGAAACAAGGCACGAATTCAGCATCTTCATATAATGAGCCCTTGCCGCGGCTTCAGTCGATCTGCAAAGCGAGGGATCTGCAAAGCGAGGGATCTGCAAAGCGAGGGAGACACGAAAGCGGTACCGATGCTACCGCACATGCCTGAAGAGGTAACGAAACAAGGCCAGAAGAGGCGCAGGGCGAAATGCATAGATGCAGGGCGAAAAAGACAATGTGGCGGTGAGCATGGGTTGGGGAGCTTGATTGTTTCGATTTGTCTGGGCTTTGTTTTCTCTTTCCCATATTGGGAATGACGGCCGTGTGCTTTGACGTCGATATTGTAAGAGAAACGCGACTATCCGAGTGTTGACAACGAATAGACGGGACGAGTGGGCGGTTGGGCCGCAAGTTACTTTCTTCTTCTTTTCCTTGTCTCTACTTAGCCTTGAATCCTGCGACAAGATCTCGAACAATTGGCTACCATTGTTCTCGGGTAAATTGGCCGAGGCCGATACGATGCCTACCCTGTATGGAGTGTCGCTGCCGCATTTACGCCACGTCAGGGCTGATCGATTTCCTTTTTTCAAGAAGCAAAAACGTTGTCTTTACTCGACTTTGGAAATAGCATTTGCGGTTGACTTCTAACCACTGGACAGGTAGATCTCTCCGTGCCAGCGCATCGGACGATTTCATAGCCTTGCGAAACCAATGCCACGTGTTTCACTTGACGCGTCGAGGTGCCACACGCGTTGATGAGATGTTCGCAACTAAACGAGGTTACAATGGAGATGGACCTGCTTTTTTCCCTCGTCTTACTACTGCAGGCAGGGACGAAAATTGGACGAGTTAACCGCAATGCTTACAGCAAGGCGGGTTGTTTTGTCTATAGCCATCCTGGTGCGACGAGAAGCTTCGCTCGAGCTGCACCGCTGACCGTGATGCGCGGCTGATTGTATGTAGCCTCACAAGAGCGGTGCATACCTTGCGCATTCGGAATGAAGAAAGGCTTCGAGAAGCAAGTGTGGAAGTACGCTCAAGCCAGGCAGAGATCCGTGCCCTCTCGCTGGGATTTGTGCTACCCTGGATTGAGAAAAAAACAACAACACCAAGTAAATGTGGCGACGGATACAAGGAAAAAAAAGCTCCCTTCATCATTCATGTTTTATGCGCCAAGCCATGCCGTCGTCTCGTGTGGAGAGAGAGTCGAAGGGCACGGCATGACCGATATGTATTACATAGCAATTTACCCACGGCCCACGATTTTCATAGCGAAGGCGGGGGATACGATGATATCAGGCAGGGAACGTTCGAAGAGCAATAGCAATGCATTGAACTGGATTGAGGGGGCAATAGTTCGGTTAGTTGGTGGTCATAATTATTCGATGCTTTTCACAACCAAGCCTGCGCCTCGGCGCCGCAGGGCAAGACAAAAGAGACAGTCGGCGGACGGACGGGATGTGATGGAGAAATAGCGCGCGGGGAAGCGGCGCCGATGTGAAACCACAGGTGAAATGAGCGACGGCCTCCCTCTCTCGTTGAGAGAGAGAGTCTCAGCGGTTGACCGTGAAGGCCTTGTGTGCCCGGAAGGAGCCCGGGATCGATCACGGACGAGAGCAGACGTCAATGGCAGTCTGGTGATAACTAGCGGTTCATCCCAGGACGGCATGACCAGCGGAACAATGAATGCAACATAAGAACGGTTGTTTTTAAATGAGAATTTTATTTAATTTATAGCATTTTTCTTGCTCCGTTTTTCGGGGGGAGAGTGACATCGGTTATCCACCGAGGCTGGAAGCATCAGCGTGAGATGGGACTACTGTAAGAAGTTATACGAGTTGACTTTTGAATAATGTCGTTCATTCGGGAAGATGTCTAATTAGTAGGTACGTAATGCCTCTCAGTAATTGATTATTGCTTTTGAGAGTTTCGGTGGATGACAAGTCTGCCGGACAGCCGCAAAGTGACAAGTCCGTATCGAGTCTCCAGTAATCTGTACGTAGCCAACCCGCGTATGCAAGTATCCCGGCTGACAATTGAGGCAGTCTCGTCTTATTATAATTTATAAAAAAAAAGTAGCTGCCAGTCCCTCGAGCGCGGGCTGACGATGGACCGGCTCGGCCGACGCAAGGACGCGGTTCTCCCACCTGCAAGGCTCATCTCATGGTGATGCGGACAAAGAGCTGGACGCGTCGGTGCGCCTCCCTTTGTCATTTGCTTTTTCTCCTTGGTCTTCTTCCCTTCCCTGCAGGTACAAGTACCAGCCCGCCTAACTAGGTGTTTGGCGTTGAGCTTGTCTGGATAGGTACTGGTACGTGATGGGAAACTCCAGATGGTACCTGATGAAGGCTGAAAATAACACTGGACATTGGAGATGAGCACAGGGCCGGTGGCCCCACTAGTCGACTGGGGTGTGCACGGCTTGGATGCTACAAGAAATAACCAGGGCTGCGATGCCGATGATTGTATTTGTACCTGCCTAGGACTTCTATTGTCATTGTGATAATCAATTGGTGAGTAGGAAGGCCGAGGTGAGGCGGTGTTGGAAGTGAATGGCAGCCTGAGGAGCTAGGTATATATACATATATATGGAGCTATTGCAAAGACAATAGATACAAACAAGACCAATAGTCGCAGCAATTGACTCCCTTCCTTGCCTTGCTCTTCGTAGCTGTGTATCTGTACATGGCTATTTATTAGGTAGGTAGCGTTCTGTAACTACGTTAGTTATGGTTTTCCCAGAGCTCCATGACAATGCAATTTGCGACCGTCTGAATTCCCGTTTCGCCCTTGAGCTGAGCTCCTCTTTTTCTTGTCCCCTGCCTCGGAGCTTCCGTCGTTTCGGTCCAACAACTTTTAATTAACGTTTTGGTTCCTAACGTTAACTCTTCTTCTGCTGCCCTTTTTTGTCGAGTTGCCAGTTGATGACGACGCGATTCATGGTGGGCGAAAAGTGACAATCTGCCTCGTCGCGCACTTGTACTAGACGCAGCCTGCCTGCCTGCCTCAACTATCCAGTACGTACTGCTGTTTTCTTTTCTTCTTTCCTCATCACCAACCAGTCTTCCCAAGGCTCTCTCTCTCGCGGAGCTACCCTTGCCCACACCGCACACCACATGCACGCTAACAACGTCCCTGTCTAATCTCACGGCTGTTGCGGCGCACTGTCATCGTCGTGTTGAATGTGTGTGTGTGTGTGTGTGTGTGTGTGTGTGTGTGGGTGGCGCTGTGCTTGTCGTGTCTTGTCCCTGATCCCGTCTGTCTGTCCCTGTCATCGAACACGTTCCCACCCACTCATCCATCCATTCGGCCATTGCCTTGGCTTTCTTTCCCTTCTGCCCTCCTGCCACCACCCATCTATCACCCCGTTCTCCGTGGCTTTTGCGGCTCTCCTCTCATTCGCGCGCGCCCACCCACCACCCCCAAACCCAAACCCACTTGGCCGGGGGAAGTGGCTTCTGCCATTGTTGTATTCTGGCATAATAATAACACCAACCAGCAAGGGGGAACCGGACTGACTTGGCTCATCAATTCGACAGCTGAGAGCGACTCGTGCGTGGGTGTACCCTTACTTCCGATACGAAACAACGTCTACCTGGCTGCATCTTGACCAGCCTCCGCCTCGGCACCTCTTCGTCCAACGAAAAGGACTCGCTCAGCGCGCAGCATGAATTGAGAGGATCAACATCTTCTGCTTCCTCAGACTTGACTTGTCCCCGCCGGCGCAACGGGCGTTCTTTGTTTTTGTTTGCAACAGGCTACCTACACACAGCTCACCACCACCCCTGACGCCTAGCATACCAGAGCTGCTTGTCGGACGGAGGAGGCTGAGCCCATTCAGCCACTGGGCGTTGAAAGCTTCAGCGCTCTTGAGCACTCGTGCACCGCTAATCTGGCACCTGGACACCGCTAAGAGCCGCTAAGACGTGCTGAGAGCTGCTAAAAGTAGCCCAATCAGCGGTCGCCTAGGCCCATCACCTAAACGTTACCTGCCTTCCGTCTCTGGCTTGGCTGGGGCTCTCTCCCTTTCCTGTTGATCCTCAGCGCCAAATCATATTGTATCAACTCAACTCTAACCGCCCAGCTGCACTCCTGTGCATCGCCGTCGCGGATAGACGCCCGCTCTCCTTTCTTTTATTCTTCACGCGCAGCCTGCTTCGCCCAAGGGTTCGTCTTCATCAAAAACACGACAATCCCACCCTCATCCTTTTTCCTGGCCGCCCTCCCCCGGTCCGCACTGCCCTCCGCTCGCAACGACGACCTCTCGCGCGTCTTCTCCCTCATCTCATCTCCACGACGTCGCTCCCTCCGCCACTGCCTCGACAACCATGTCGGCTGCCCTGCAGAGCTCTCGTCATCAGCCACCACCTGCTTTGACGTCGTCTCCTCTGCCAGCGCCCAACAATCGTCAATACATGTCCGCGCACGCTTCACCGGCCCACGAATCCTACGGCTCGCTCCCAATCTCGCCCACGTCGCAGTCCTCGGGTCGTCCGCCTTCGCGCAAGACCAGCGCTGCCGCTCATCCGAACGACATCGCCGCCACCACCACCCTCGCCTCGAGGCCTGCCAACAACGCTGCCTTCAATTACAATAGCCCCCAGTCTGTCTTCGCCGACCCTTCGTCCGGCATGGCTCCCTCCGCGCCGCCCCGGACCTCGTCCAGCCACCAAAATGGCTCCTCGCGGAAATACACGCCTGATAAGCTCGCTGACCCCTCGAGGCACGTCCACGCTGAATCCAGCAGAGGCGAGCATCGCCACGCTGACCAGAACGGTCACTACGACTCTCCCAAGTCTCGTCGCACGCCGCCCTCTCACATTGCCCACCAGGATGCCTCCCGGCAACCCGGTAGTCGCGATGGTCGCCAGCACGAGACTGTCATGCCCATCCGCACCCATCAGACCGACAGCCCCAGGCGTGCTGCCGAAGCCCCCGACACCGTCGGTCTAATAACCACGAATCCTGACCAGTCGAGCTATCGCCAGAGTCCGTCCAGAGACAGCGCTCCCGCGCCGTCGGTTCCCACAGGAACGCCTGACGAGCGTCGCCGGCGACAGGAGCACCCGCGAACCCACAGGACCTCGAAGTTCGGCGACTTCATTCTTGGAAACACAATTGGCGAGGGTGAATTTGGCAAGGTTAAACTTGGTTGGAAGCAAGACAGCAGTGTGCAGGCAAGTCTCGTTCCACAAACAATTCCATGTCACGCCTCCTTTTGCGATGCACTAACATCCATCCAACAGGTTGCCATAAAGCTGATCAAACGCGATACTGTGGGATCAAACCCGTCCCGCCTAGCCAAAATTCGGCGTGAAGTTACCATTCTGCGTGGCCTACACCACCCCAACATTGTCCGATTGTTCGACATGGTTGAAACTGATAGATATATTGGCATTATCCTCGAATATGCATCTGGCGGCGAACTCTTCGACTATATTTTAAACCACAGATACCTCAAAGACAGCTCAGCCCGGCGACTCTTTGCGCAGCTCGTGTCCGGTGTTGGCTACCTGCACAAGAAGGGCATCGTCCATCGCGACCTCAAGCTCGAGAACCTACTCTTGGACAGCAACCGCAACATTATTATTACCGATTTCGGCTTTGCCAACACCTTTGATCCCCACGAGGAGCTTTCGGAAGACGAGGAGAATAAGCTGGGAGATCGCGAGCAGGTCAAGCGCCTGGGTCTTGATAGAATACGCTCCAACGGCATGCGCAAGGGTGATCTCATGCAAACCAGCTGCGGATCCCCTTGCTATGCGGCGCCTGAACTTGTCGTCAGCGATTCCTTGTATACTGGCCGCAAGGTTGATGTTTGGAGTTGCGGTGTTATTCTGGTCAGTCATGAATGTGCTTGTTCACCGGCTTTGATGCTGACCTGCCCTAGTATGCCATGCTTGCTGGCTATTTACCCTTTGACGACGACCCTGCCAATCCCGAAGGCGACAATATCAACTTGCTATACAAATATATCGTGTCCACCCCCCTCACCTTTCCCGAATATGTTACGCCACATGCTCGCGACCTCCTCCGCCGAATCCTCGTTCCCTTACCTCGAAAGCGCGCTGATCTCTTCGAAGTTGCCCGGCACAGCTGGCTCAGTGAATACGCGCACGTTGTTGAATTCATCACCAGCTCAACTACCTCACCGATGGACGTGCAAAACGGCAGCACTGGTCTCGACGAGTTTGACGCGCAAAACTCCAACACTGGTATTGGGGAGTTTGATGCCCCTATGATCACGCGCAGCGCATCGGTTCGCGAGGCCGCCAAACAACGATCCCCGCAGCCCGCTGTCGGTGGTCTCTCCAAGGCCTATGCCAAAATCGATTCTCCGACCGACTCTTCACACCGCACTACAAAGGATGCCAAGCGCCGCACTGTGCAGGTCGAGTACGTTGCGCCCACGACGCAAACCCAGCGTGGCGTCGACGAGCACGGTCGGGATCTCGCAGCCACCTCATACTCCGCGCCTCGCGACAAGCCTCTTCCCATGGAACCTGCGCCGCGAGACAAGTACGGCCGTTCGGGACAGCAGAAGGCTCCTCCTGTATCCATCAACTCGACCAAGCCTGGGGACGGCCGTTCTGGAACCGACAATGCCTACTTGTCTGGTGCGGGCTCAGGCGCACGACCTCAGACCGGAGGTTCCATGCAGTCTACTGGATCTATGGGCCTACAGTCCCGAGTGCTCAACTACGGTCAGCCGGCGCCACCTACTGTCGAGAACACGAATGCACAAGGACGTATCCAGCAGCCAGCTCATGCTGAAGACGAACTGGTGAACCGCAATAGTATGACTGTGCCACCCAAGTTTGCTCGTGTATCTGGTTTCAACGATTCTCCTCGCCCCGTTGGCGAGGTTCGTGGCCACAAACGCTCAAGCACGCTTGGTGATCTTGGCTCCAAGATTCTCGGGCGTAGCGGCTCAGTATTTGGCAGGAAGGGCAAGCGTCCGGAGCCTCAAATGGCAGAGAAGAAGAAATATCCCCCCATTAGCATTGCCAACAACATGGCTGGTGAGGAGCCGGGCCGTGCTTCGATGGATTCCAAGTTCTCGGGGGGCCGTCGTTCATTTTCCCTCGGTCTTGGCAAGAAACGAAGTGGCAGTATAGCACCCTCACAAGGCTCAGATGAGAAGAAGGAGAAACGTCGGTTCTCTTTGCTTCCAGCATCGTTTTCCTTGAAGGCGATTGGCTTGGGCAAGGATAATGGCGATTCGACACCATCTGATGCTGGATCGCGAAACGATCTACCTATCCAGGATCCTCGAGCTGAGCATGTGAGAAACTTTACTGCTCCTGGCGATGCCAGAGGTAGCACTCCGTTCTTTGACGACCTGCCCGCCAACAACAACGCCGTTGCGCAACCACCCGCCAGTTCGAGCCCCGGTCATCAGAGGTTCCAACCGGCACAGCTGGATGGGCGCGGCGTGGATGCGACCCCCACGTATGTCCGACGAGGATCGCAATATAGAAATGGCTCACAATCGCCTGCGGATATGCGTCGACCACCCACGGAGCCCCAGGTGGGATCATACCGCGCCGGCGTACATACGCCAGAAGGCTATGATGGCCGCCGAGTCGGGACGAGTGGTGGGCACCCACACCGCGGGACGCTCCAGAAGAGCAACAAGCGATTTACGGACGCCTACGAACAGGGCGGATTCCAGGGCCACGAGGGCAGCAGCGGCGCCGCCAAGCGTGTGATGGACTTTTTCCGACGACGCGGCAAGGCCAGAGGCGGCGACGAGTGAGGAAGATGAAAGCGATATACGACGATTAATATCCGTACCCGAGCATCCATCCGATTCAGCGGCCAGTCTCGAAAGCATGCTCAGCACGTGTCGCGCCCGCAAGCTGAGCACCAGCGTCTCATGATTGGACAAGGGTGCATGGCCGCCTGGCCCCGACGCACCTGAGACGATTTTAAAAGATCCTCGATACGATTGAATACCCGTTTTTGCAAGACGATATATATACATACGTGCGAAACACTGGCTAGAGATGACCCCTCTAAATATGGCGGCGGCGCATCGACGAGCTACGGACGATTGTGCTAGAGAATAAATATGTGAAGCACAGAGGTGGAATCATGGAGGCTGGAAGCATAAGAATGGCCATTTTTCCAACTCTATCTGGAATTTTTCTCATTGTTAGGTGTTTTTCCTTTGTTCTTCCTTTGAAGTTCATTTTCTTATGTTGCGCCTCGGTGTTCACGAACCGCAATGCCTCTCTGTATATGTCAGAACGTGAGCTAAGGCGGTGGTATGCGTTTCATGTGTTTTTTTGTCATCATCTTTGTCATTTGGCTTTTTACGGCCTCTCTTCTCCAGCATGCATCTGAATTATTTTATGGCACATCTGTTTTTTGTTCCAAGAGAACCAGAAGAAAAGACAGAGGGAGAGGAAGAGGGAGGTTGTCAGAGCATGAAGGAGAGGAGGGGATGGGATGCAGTTTTTTTGGTTTTGATGTTTTTTTTTTCTTTTTCCTTGTCTCCCCTGCGTGTTGATTCTGCTTTTTGTTATTGCGCTTTGAGTTTTATACCTGATTTTGAAAATATTGTGAGCATTAGCGATGCGATAGGGTCAAGTCTTATGATAAAAGAAAGAATGAAAGTTCTCATGGTCATCTTTCTTGCTTTCTTGTTCGCTTGCATCGTAAAAGTTTTAAAATCAAGGCGTTCGTCTTTAAACAAGCCTTGTCCTTGGCATAGAAAACTTGGCATAAATGCCCGGCTTGGCGTGACGGGGCTTGATGCCGGCTTGTAGGGGATGTCGCGTGACTCTTGACTAAAGAAGGGTTCAAAGATTGGAAAGAAAGAAGGGGAACGATCTAAGGGTCTTGGGGAGAACAGGTTGTAACTACTGAACGGCAAGGTGTGATAACGCGGGGCCGGTGTGCGGGCTAGAGGCATTCCTAGGATGGCCTACGACATGGTGACGTACTCGGCTTTTTCTGTGTATGAAATGCGAAAGCTGGGAGTGGCTTGGGCGGGTGGCCCTTCCGATAAGGGGCTACTTGGGGATGGCAACGTGTGATTCGCAGAACACGACCGAGCGTATCTACAGCTGATCGAGTTCGAGCAATTTTTCTTGTTTCATAGATGGCCTCAGCGCGGGAGGTGGTTGTATCGAAGCGCCCATACTTTGGTAAAAAGTGACAATCGGGAGTTGTTCGAGACAAGGGCGATGGGTGTCTCGGCTAGGTCGGGGGGCTATGTAAGAACCCGACTGGAAAGGTGACAGAAGCCGGCAAGTGGTTCGTGATGTACGGCGTACGTAGGCGCTATGTGTGTGGCGGGAGGTGAAGCAGCAAGTGGGTGACGCTACAGGTTGGACTTGTGAAGCGCGTACAGATTACGGAGTAACTCTCAGCAAGACCTGCTTCCTCGTTGACGCCCGGAAGACATTTCATCTATTTTGGAAAAGAAGTGTCGTGCTGCGTACGGATAGCGTTGTCGCCATTCGGATCCGTTGGTGGTCCGGGCCTGGCGGACAATGACGAAGGCAGGGCCGGGCGCAAGTAGTTGGGCGTGTTTGACGGCGGGTTTCGCACAAGGGAAACCTTGGGGCGATGCTATTCTCCATCTTGCCAAGTTTCTCGTGTCATCGGGAGCGAATTCGGCCAGGCTTGCATTGGGCAAAATGTAGCGGTAAATGCATTGACGTCCTCGATTGTCATCCGGGTCCAACGGTGATGTGCCACGACATGGTGTCCGCTTTTGCCCACCAGCGAATCGGGAGACGGGGCGCGATGTTTTGCTTGGACTGAGTGACGACGATAACGTGTTTATTGAGGAAACACCGTCGATGTCGGGGGCCGCAAGTTGGCGGCAGCAAACGGCTGGCAGTGATCTATCTAACCGCCCCAACAAGTCAGTCACTCATCAATCATCCATTCATCGCTAGTCACGGCAAGGTGGTAAAAGGACAACGGTGCGGCGCAGTGACGCCCAAAGCACAAAGGTCGTGGAGAATGTGCGTGCTTCGGAAATGTGCCATCATGACTGGCTTGAGTCCGTCCGCCATCCACCCCTCCCCTCCTAAAAGAGGTTGCCGGCTAGTTTGGAGCTTGCCCGCTCCGCTGACTTGGTAGCGCTTTTCTTGCTGACGTCGCTTGGTAGTGTTGGGCTGGCTTTCGGAGACGGCGGTGCAAGATGCAAGCTTCCGTGGCCTGGGTAACTTGAGTTCGTCGTGGATGCTTGGCTGGTGATGGAGGCAAGGAAGCGGGAGAAGAAACAAGCTTAGATCACGTCAGTGTGCATCCATCGTGAACCAAGATGAGGCGGTGCATGTGGCACAGGAGATGTTGGTGATTAATTAGGTACAGGCGACCTTAAATTAGGCTTTGTTTTGCCAGCGCCACCGTGTGTGCCTCTCCCAGATTTTAGCAGGATTGAGCAAGGCTTGGTGTCCACTTGGGCTGCCTCTGGGAGTCACTAGCCACAGCCACCTGCTATTATTGTCGTGTGAGTCGTCTGGAAGCTCGTAGAATGTAGCCGCGAAGGGTTGATTGTTGCGAATTCTTTTTCACTGCCGTTTCTGTGTACTTGGTTTGCAAATTGATTAGCCAAGACAAAACCCTTTCCTGTGCCAGTTCAGTTCCACCTGTCTCACCCCTTGATATGACACCACACCACCTGGCTAAGACGCGGCATCAGATTAGTAGGTGTACATACATAGATACATAGATGGGTGCCTTGTAGCCGTCCATCTTAGCTTGAATCTTGCAGACAGGCACTAGTTACCCACTCACTGCTGTGGGCCTCTCTGTGGCCACTCCTGCCCGTCTTGGCCTGACACCTTGCCTCCCTCTACCACTACCTGCCTATATAGATCCCCCACACCACATCCTCCATTTCCTTCTTGGCCTCTTCTTGGCCTCTTCTTGGCTTCTTCAATCCCCTTGCCTGTTGCTTCCTCTCATTCTGCAACATCGTGTGGCCCATCAATTTCTTATATACGCTCTTCTAATCCAGATAATAGCTACCTCTTGCTCCCTTTTCTGTGTTGCTGCAGCTTGTAGATTGACATCGTTTCCCCTTCGCCAACAAACGGTCGACCAACCCCCCTCGTCCCTCAACCTCTTCGATGAAGGAAGACTCTCCTGTCCCTCCTGATATAGATGGCCAACCGTCTATCTCTGCAACTACCAACACCGGAATTCCCGGCCTCTCGTCGTCCACTCGACCCTCCGGCCGCATCCAACCGTCGCCCGGTTCACTAGGCACCAACGCGTCGGCCCCCATCATCACCAGCACCAGCACCAGCACCAACAGCAACATCACTTCTACTCGACAGGACAGCAATGGCCTTGAACGTGCCTCGACCAGCCCTACTGCGGGCCCCCATGCCCCTCGCATCGACAGTGGCGGCTTCTTGCGCTTCCCTCGCGGCCTCGACGGCCACTCCGTCAGCGCCCTGTCCAGCAACCTCTCCTCGGTCACATCACCGCAAGACGAGGGGCAAGGGTCTGTCATAGACACCAAGGAGCAACAACTCGACACTTTCAACCGTCAAAACACTGACGAAACCACCAATGGCAGCCATGTCAGCGACAACGTCAACACTCCCTCCAAGCGCACCTTCATTCAGGAGGCTCGTAGAACCTTTTGGCTCGTCGCCACCCACAGCTGGATGAACCTGCTGCTCATTTTTGTCCCCGTCGGCATCGTTGTGGCCAACATTAAAGGCATCAACGGCGGAATTGTCTTCGCCATGAACTGCATTGCCGTCGTGCCCCTCGCCGGTCTCTTGAGCCACGCTACCGAGTCTGTCGCCAGCAATATGGGAGACGCACTTGGCGCGCTCCTCAACATTACCTTTGGCAATGCTGTTGAGCTCATCATCTTCATCATCGCCCTCTCCAAGAATGAGATTCGTATTGTCCAGGCCTCCCTTCTCGGGTCTATCCTTGCCAATCTGCTTCTCATTCTCGGCATGGGCTTCTTCCTCGGCGGCTTGCGCTTCCGAGAGCAAGTCTACAACAGCACTGTCACTCAGATGAGTGCCTGTCTTCTCAGCCTGAGTGTCATCAGCTTGGTTCTCCCCACCGCCTTCCATGCCTCCTTCAAGGACGATAACCTTGCCAACGAGCGCTCGCTCAAGATTAGTCGCGGCACCAGTGTCATCCTGCTCCTCGTCTACATGCTCTACCTTCTCTTCCAGCTCAAGTCCCATGCCTATATGTACGAGTCAACTCCGCAGCATATTGTTGATGCCGAGGCCATACCCGGTCCTGCCGCCGGATGGCTCAACTCATCCAGCTCCGACGATAGCTCCTCATCTAGCTCCGACTCGGACGACTCGAGCCGCTCCAAAGATACTGTCCGCAAGAGGATGCGCAAGGTTCTACGCCCTCGTCGCCGCACCAAGTCTTCCACGGCTTCCCAGGACGGCTACGATAAGGATGGCCGTTCTTCATCTATCGGAACCAACAACACTAGCCCCCGAGATGAAACGGGGAACTCTTCAACATCACTTGCCAAGCCTCCTTTCTTCCCCAGAATGCCTTCGGTGGACAATTCGGAAGAGGCCATTGAGGAAGACGAGGCCCCTAGAAAGCATGGAAAGGACCGCCGTCGTCGCAAGCATCGTCACTCCAGCAAGACGCGCCACAAGTTCTCCCGCCGCCGCGAAAGTCTTCCTGGCGATGGCCAGCCCGCGGATAACGGCACCGGCTCGGTTCAGAATGACAATAACGAGCCCAAGCGTGTCGACTTTGCACTGCCCAAGGACACTATGCCTACTGCCAGCGAAGATCAAACCCCACCTCTCACAGGTGATGCCACTGCGCAGGACCAGACATCAACGAGGCGTCCTGCCTTTCAAGCTCTCCGAACTATTTCTGTCCGCAACCTCGCGCCCACTGTCTTTGTGCAGAAGCCTGATCCTGCGGATCTGTTCCCTGCCCCGCCCCCCGGTCCGGTTCCTCGTGTTCGTTATGGCATCCGTCGCACAAACTCGCTCCCCGATAGGCTGTCTCAGTCTCAACAGTTTGTTCGCGCTCCCGGTGGCTTCTTCCCCGCGCAGGTCCCCTTGACGACTTTCCGCACTGGCATGGTTCCTTCGGCCGCTGACCCCGAGGTTGACGATGACGGCCACCTCACCAAGTGGGCGGCCATCATTCTGCTCTTGATTACTACTGGTTTGGTTGCTGTCTGTGCCGAATTCCTGGTGGGCTCTATCAAGGACGTGACAAGCGAGTCGTCTAGTGTGGGCGAAATCTTTATCGGTCTCATCATCTTGCCTATTGTTGGCAACGCGGCCGAGCACGTCACCGCCATTACAGTCGCGATGAAGAACAAGATGGACCTGGCTATCGGCGTTGCTGTCGGTAGTTCTATCCAGATTGCCCTGTTTGTGACGCCTCTGATTGTCATTCTGGGCTGGATCATGAACCGTGAGATGACGCTCTACTTTACACTTTTTGAGACGGTCTGCCTCTTTGTTTCGACGTTCATCGTCAACTTTCTTGTCTTGGATGGTCGCAGTAATTACCTGGAAGGAGCGCTGCTGTGTGCCGTCTATGTGATTATCGCCGTCGTGGCGTTCTTCTATCCCAGCCCTGCGGAAGCGAGCAGCTGGGGTAGTTAAACAAGGATGAGATCATTGGGTGAGACGATGAGTGCATCTCTGTGAGGATATTATTGTAGCTTTCTCATGTCTTACGAAAGTGTGGACATTTATCTCTTTATCTCGTTTCGTTCACTTATACATGAGTTCAACTCGTACCTAGAGATTGAATCAGGCAACAACTAAAGGAAGAAAGAAACAAACTTTGGCCCTTTGCGAAACCGCTGAATTAACCTGCTTGCACCACCTGACCCTACCTACACAATAACTTGATGATTACTTTGAATTGGACTTGGATGTCACCTTTACTTGCAAAGACTCTGGTAGCGCCATGTGCCCCCCCCGCGACACGGCCGCTCCGCCACAATGAGGCGCTAGCTTGAGCTTGGCGGCCTCAGCCTCAACGCCAGCTTTCCTTGTAGTTAGTCAAGTTACCCATTGTCATCACACTCGGATTCAAGTTGCTTGTATCTCACAAGCCGGGCGACGCAGGGCGGCAAAGCAACAGAAGTTTAAATATCCCTGATTCCCGTCCTCTGCCACGCAGATTATCAAAATCCCTTTCCCAACACTCTACGTAAGCGCCGGAAACAAAGTTCAAGCATCAGGAGCTCCCTCCTGTCAGCCTTGCCCCAACTTAAACAAGCCAACAAACATCAAACAAGCAGACAACGCTGCCAGCTTGAAACGTCATCATGTGTTTCGGGAAAAGGAATGAGATATCCGATGACCCTCCCCCACGACCTGCTCAAAACTACCAGAACCAGAGCAACCCCAGCAGCACAAACGACACCAAGATGACCAACTTTGCCAGCAACAACCCCTACCACAGCCGGCCTGGCAACGCGGCGTCAGGACAGCAGGAATACGCGCCTCCTCCTGGCCCGCCGCCCTCCCAGCAGCATCACCAGCAGTCACAAGGCGACTTTGCCCCCCCTGCCGGACCGCCGCCATCCCACAAGCCGCAGCCGCCGCAGGACGAGTACGCTCCGCCGGCTGGCCCGCCGCCCTCCAAGGGTCGCGACAATACCAGCTGGATAGCGCCTCCGCAGGACGGCCCGTCCTCGGCGGCGGGTTCTTCTCAGCAGCATAACTGGGAGGCGGCCGTGCCGGACACGTCGCAGCTGCCGCCCCCTCCGGCCCTGTTCAACGGCTACGACCGGTCGCCGGCGAACAACGCGACCGAGGACGAGTCGAACGCCGGCGAGGCGTGGTGCGCACAGAACCCACTCCGGGGACCGATTCAGCTCGACGCGGCCGGCGAGGCCGCACTGCGCGCCAACAACTTCTGCCTCGTCGAGCCCCCCGGGTTTCGAGGCCAGACGACGTGGAAAGGCGCGGGCTCGTGGGCCGTCACCTCGCCGCGTGGCTGCTCCGACTCCACGCTCATCAGCTGGCCGCCGCAGTACGTCGTGTCGGAGCACGACCCGACGAGGACGGGGCGTCGCCGGACGATCTACTACGAGGTCAAGGCCGACCGCTGCAGCGACAGGGCCAACCTGGCGCTGGGCTACACGGCGATGCCGTACCCGGGCTTCCGCCTGCCCGGGTGGCACCGCGGCTCGCTGGCGGTGCACGGCGACGACGGCCACCGGTACGTCAACGACACCCACGGCGGCAAGGACTTCACGAAGGAGTTTGTCCGGGGCGAGACGCACGGCGTGGGGATGGTCATCGCGCAGTCGGAGAAGGATGCGTGCAGGGCGAGCGTGGAGGTCTTCTTCACGCGCAACGGGAAGAGGGTCGGCGGCTGGAATATACACGAGGAGACGGACAGTAACGAGGACAAGCCGGTCACGGGCTTGGAGGGCTTTCACGACTTGTACGCAGCGGTCGGCATGTTTGAGGACACGGAATTCGAAGTCGTGTTTGATCCGGCCAAGTGGCTGTACAAGGGCGTCAAGAATGAGTAGTGGTTCAACTGCAACGGAGGAAATGGACCAGCGATGTGTTTTTCTTGGGGCGAATACTAGCAAGTCGTTATTGCTATCGAAATAGATCTATTAGAAATGAGATTTCTTTTTGAATCGCCATGTATTAATGCTGTAGTTTGTATACAACTCATGCCGCTCTCGGTCCCCCCCAGGCCGGCCGGCCCCACCCAAAGCAAAGGTCTCCAAAAAGGTTATCGCGTGCCGCCAGGGCCTTTCCTCCACAACGCCCGAGATTCTGCCCTCTCCCACACCAAATCATCGCGCCGCGACGTCCCTAACCCGCTTGCGCGCGTGACCAGCCCATCATGGTCGCCGATGACGGCATTGATATCCTCGCCCGGGTTGCAGGCGGCGAAACGCTCGAGCTGTACGTCCTTGAACGAACTCCCACGACGGGGGAAGGAAGCCTGACCGCGCCTGCCTGCCCGCTTTGCTAACTGGAGCCCAGGGACGCCTGGCCTGCGCTGCAGATTGATATCCTCGCGCGCTTAGAAAAGGTATGCCCCTCACGACCACGCGGTTTGGACTTTTCGTAAGAGGGCTCGCAATGGCTAACGAGAGAGCGGTAGATTGCGCACACGGAATTCGCCATCCCCAGCCTGCCCCCGCCGCCCCGACTGCGACGGTCCCTCGACAACGGCGCAGCCGTGTCCTCGTCGCCGACGGCCGAACCCTCATCGCAAGAGGCCGACAAGGAGAATGCGCCGCTGCCCGCTGCCCGCGAGGCCAGGGGCGGCGGTGATAAAACCGAGCAGCAGCGCACACAACCCACGGAAACGACGACGACAACGACAGGCGACGATGGCGATACCGTCATGGAAAAGCCGGACGAGGCCAGCACAGAGACACCAACCCGCGAAGTGTCAACACAAACGAACACACAACAACCGCCCGTCGAGCCCTCGGCAGAAACGATAGCGACCGACGATTCTGGCGGCACGAGCAGTCTGCCAAAGCTCCCGATCCAGCTCGCCGCTATGCTCGGCGACATCCAGAGCCACATCCGGACCTTTGTCCAGGCGCCACCGCACACGCTCCAGCGCCTGGCCGAGCTCGTGCTGCGCCCGCGCGCGCACTACCGCGCCCTGGCCACGTACTTGCACGCCGTCGACCGCGTCGTCCAGGTCACCTCGGGACTGAACACGTACCCGCTGCCGCCCGCCATCCCCGACATGTCGTCGATGCACATCAACGGCGCCGACGGCAGCAAGGACCCCGCCGCTGCGGTGAGCTGGAGCACCCCGACGGCCGGTGCCAACAGCAACAGCGCGGCGGCAGCCGTAGGCTCCGACGAGGCACTGGGCGGCGCCCTGCTGACGCCGATCCCTTGGCTTACCCGCCGTAGCCCGGAGAGCGTCGACGCCACATCGACGAGCAGCGGCGCTGGCAGCACTAGCACGGGCGGTGCGAGTAGCTCTAGCGGTGCAGGCGGCAGTGGCGGTGGCGCGCAGATTCACAGCGAATGCACTGAGACGATTGACGGCCCTAACGGCATGGGCAGCATAGAGACGGTGTCGGTGAGCGTCAACGGCGTGCCGTCGACCGGCCACGCGCGCGGCGTCACCCAAGGCGAGCTCCTAAGGCAGGAGCAGCGCGCCGGCGTCGTGCCCGTGAGCCAGCTGTCGCGGAACGGCGGGCATCCCGGCCACTCCATGCAGCAGCAGCAGCAGCAGCCGCTCCAGTCGCAGCGCGAGGCGGGCGCGTCGCACGGTGACGGATCCGACGAAGAGGATGACGAGGAGGATGGCGAGCACCACCAGCGCCGGCACCCTGACCACCAGCCGATGGACGAGGAGCAGCGGCGCCCGCCAAACGCCGCCACCGACGACGACGACGGGGTAGACGGGTACAAGAATGAGGACGACGACGAGGAGGGGATCCCGCACGCCCGCGGGCCCGACGAGATCGGCGTCAACGACACGGGTCCCCAGACCGCCACGACGAGCGCCATGGGCGAGGGCGGCCTCGAGATGCAAGGCATCGACGTCGCCGCCGCCGTCGGTAGGCCGCGCGAGCAAGAGGAGCACCCGCAGGCGCGGAAGCGCTCCTCGACGCCGGAGGAAGGGGGCGAGCACGCCGACGCCGAGACGGAGTCGACGGCCACCGAGGAGGAGGCCACGGGGACGAAGCGCGAGGCGGAGGATGCGGCGGAGAGGGAGCCTGCAAAGAAGGTCAAGGAAGAATAAAGGCGCGGGAAAAGACAAGGAGTAAATGCAAAGATGGCAATGATTTGTGATGATGGGGGCTGTTTGTTTTGTTTCGTTTCCAACATTGGGAACATTTTCGGGACATTTCTTTTTTGTTTCATCTTACCTCTCTGGCGTGAACAAGGGAATTGGGGGTCTGCATTTGTTTGTACAAAATCTATGGCAGGCTTTCTGCTTCGTAGCCAAGATATCTCGACACAATTAAACACGAAAGAGATCATAACAAGGCAACTATGAATCTTACATTGTCTGTTAAAGCGCGCGCTGACAAAGTTGAATTACACAGAAGGTGTATTACATAAACGAGGTATTGCATAGGAGATGAAATGCAGGATTTTGTCTCATTTGATAAATTCATTATACGAGCCTAAATGTACATCGTAGAAAAAGATGCTGTAAAAACAAACCCATGCACGAACACAGAGACACGCAGACACTACAGACACACAAGTGCACACGCGCTAGAAAATCTTGGTGATGCTCTCGCGCGAAATGACACTGTTCTGCTTGTCGTCGCGCTTTACGCGGAAGAAGCTGTCACAAAAGTCGCTGCAGCGCATGTGCCGCAAAAAGTCCTCGTCGTGGGTGATGACGATGAGCTGAAAGTTGCTCTGGGCTTGACGGGCGCGGATGATGGCGTGCAGGCTCTCGGCGAGGCTCTTGATGTTGTCACGGTCGAGGTTGGTCGTCGGTTCGTCGAGGGCGACGAGACCGCAGTTGACGCCGAACGACTCGGCCAGTGCGAGACGCACGATGATGCTGGCCAGCACCTTTTGGCCCGCCGAGCAGCGTCCGCGCATGTCCATCTCGGCGTCCTGCTTGACCATGCACAGTCGGTAGTTGTAGTTGCGCCGCCCCGTCGTGCCCTCATTGTCGGACCGGATCAAGATCGTGTCAATGTCGGTGCCCTGGTACGTGCTCTGCCACAGCTCCCCCGCGATGCGGTTCACCTCAGCCATCTTCATCGCGTGGAACTGCATTACAGCCTTGTCCACGGCCGCGCCGCACTGTGCGAGGTCCTCGATTGCAGCCTTGGTTGTCTCTACGCGGATGTGCGACTCTCGGTACTTTTGCTTTGCATCTTTGTAGTCCATCTCCCACTCCTTGAGAAGTCGGTCCAGCTCCTCGTCTTTGGTCTTCATTGCTCCCATGACTGAGCCTCGTTCTGCAAAGAGCCTGTTGGACTGATTCTCGAGTGTACGTGCTTCGGCCTGCAAACGCTCATAGTCCTCATGGGCATTCCGATCTTCCAGCTCCTGAATATCCTCTCGTAAAACCTCGAGCGTTCTCAGGTGTTTGCGGTAGTTGAGATTGTCATTAATATTTATCTTTGTGCGGTCACCGTTGTCGATGTCTTGCTTCAGCTTGTTGGTCCGTTCAGTCAGCTCTGCAATTTCTGTTTCCGTCGTCGTAATGTTCTGCTCTAGAGTCGCAATAGCCCTCTGATTCGAGGCTAGATTCGAGGCACCGCCACGATCCTCATAGTCTTGAATGTCCGATTCAATCATCTTAATTTCGTTGATTGACGTGGCGACAGAATCTCGATTGTCGGTTATTGTTTGCTCTTTTGCCCTCCCACGCTTCAGAGTCTCATCGCGAATAGAACGTGCTTCCACGATTCGAGGCTCGACCTTTCCCAGCTCCTCATCAGCACGCTGGATAGTTTCGCGTTGGTGAGCCTGCTCCTCCTTGAGACTCTGTATCTGGCTAAGTAGATCCTTCTTTTTATCGAGCTGGCCTGAAGTGAGGCTGATCTTGTTCCGCAATTCGCTCTTCTCAAGCTCAAGGGCACTAATTTGGTCACGAGCCCGTTGCCTGTCGTTTGTGAGTCTTGCAACGCGATTTTTGCAAGTACGCGTCTGCTCTGAAATAGTGCCCTGCAGTTCGTGAATCTCGTCGGCACTGCGGCCAGTGCCAGCAGACTGCTGCTGGGAGGCAATGCGCTCGACTTGACCCTCGGAGTCTTGAATATCCTTGAGTGTCTGCGCAATATTGTTTACAGTCTTCGCCATGTCGTCCATATCTCGCTGCTTTTCTTCCTCGGCAGCAACGACAGCATCGTGTTCTTCAA
The DNA here is from genome assembly GCF_001636725.1 of Cordyceps fumosorosea ARSEF 2679. Taxonomy (NCBI): domain Eukaryota; kingdom Fungi; phylum Ascomycota; class Sordariomycetes; order Hypocreales; family Cordycipitaceae; genus Cordyceps; species Cordyceps fumosorosea. The sequence continues at coordinate 3,138 of NW_017387306.1, read as the reverse complement.
GCAGTCTCTCGGTGGACTCGTAATCGCTTTCGATAGACTTGCGCTCATCACGGAGCCCAGGAAGTTCCTTGCCCAATCTCTCATATGTATCGTACTGACTTCGCACGGCAACAAGGGATTGTAGGGTAGATGAGGCCTCGCTCAGGTCCTGCTCGGCTTCGACCTTTGTTTTTGAGTTCAAGTGTCGGTCGATTTTGGCACGCAACCTGTCGATACTAGCCGTCTGGTTGTCGTCAAAGTGCCGATCACAAAGGAGACAGGTCTTCTTTGCGTCAAGCGCCCGCTTGCATTTGGTATAGTAGTCTTTGAGGGCATCAATGAGACTGAGGTCATCTCGCAGAGTCTCTATTTGTTGCTCTGTTGCTGATACTTCTTCCGTGTAGTCTTCTATCACGGCAGAATCTCGAACGTTTTGAAGGGCCGTGAGGACTTGCTTCTTGCATTCATCCTGGTCTGCCTGCTTTTTCTCGTAGGCGTCCTTGACCGTCTTGAGCTTGAAGTCTACTCTGGCTTGCTTTTGGCGGGTCTGCTCTAGTTGTTGACGAGCCTCCTGAAGTGCTCTGTTCTGAGCCGCGAGTAGCGTTTGAAACTTGGGCTCTAGGTCCTCTGGAGACCAGTCGCCGCCTATGACTTTGTCCAGTTTCGCTTTCCAGGTCTCGGTTAGCGTAGTAAGTTTAAGCTTGCGGTCGGAAAGTTCTTTCCTTCTGAAATCCAGCTGGGCTCGTTCAGATGCCAGGCGGGTGCATTCAATGAGCTCTCTTCCCAGTTTATCGCTTTCACTCTCAAGCTGCCCAAGCTTTGTGTTCTCGTCTGAAATTTGCTTGTCCCAAGCTGCAGTCTCAAAGTCTTGCTGAACTTGCGAAAATTTGCTATCCAGCTCTCCGAGCTGACCATCGAGAACAGCCTTCAGACCCTCGTCGACATCTATTGATGACTGTTCGTTCTGCAGCGCCGTTGTTCTCCGCTCGATTGCACCCATCCTTTGCTTTGCGGACACGCGATCTTGAGTTCTAGCAGCCTTTAGACCTTCGAGCTCTGAAATGGTACCAGAGGCTTTGTCAAGCTCCGCTGCATTCTCTTTTTGCAGACGCTCTAGATCTCGCTTTTTTTCCGCCAAAAGTTTTTGAATCTTCTCAGTGAATTGTTTGATGAGCGCATCGGTCAGATCGTCATCGTAGCCGCGGAAGCCATGGCGCTGAGCAGCCTCTTGCACCATTTCCATTCGCATCTTCAGCTGGCGTTCGTGCTTTTCTTTATCCGACTGGTGTTTACCCTGCTCAGCAAGCTTGATAGAAAGACTTTTGCGAGACTTGGAAAGGTCTTCTTGAAGTTCGCTGTATTGTGTCTTGTTTCGGCGCGCCTCTTCGTTTTGACGGCGCATACTCTCCTCGTACTGTATGAGTTGCCGCTCGAGCGATGCGTCGTCCTCGGGAAGCTCCTTGAATGTCTGCCGTAGCTCGTTGACGGCATCTTGCCGGTATTCGAGCTGGTCGCGTTTGTTGCCGAGGTCTTGCACAATGCGCAAAAAGCTGTTTGCTTGCTCGTGCTTCTGCTTAATTCTATCTTGAGTGTCCTGCATGTCAGCTGTGATAGCCTCGCATTTTTCCCGGGCGGCCTCAATCTCAGCTTGTAGGCCGGTCATGCGCTTTTCGGCACGTTCACCACGATCCTTGTTGACCTTGTTATGGGCCTCGTCGTTTTGAAGCTTGCCCAGTTCCTCGACTTGCTTTTTTCGAAGAACCTTGAGATTTTCGATGGCTTTTGTATATTTTAGGGCTTCGAATATCTCATCGAATCGCTTCTTTAAGGCGGCAGGTTCGCTGAGAGGCCACAGAGACTCGTCTTGGTGGCAGAAGATGACGGCATCGAGGATAGCGGGGGAGACGCCGAGTCGCTCGGGGATCATTTCGTCGAGTTGGGCTTGTCTGGTTGAGGTGGTGGTCCTCTCGCCATTGTTGAGGACAACGAGGGAGCAATCGAGTGTCTTTTGCGAGCGGGTTGTCTTCTTCACTGTCAACTGAAGGCTTCTCGTAGCAACATGTTGACGGTCGTTGATGGAACGGAACTGAAGCTTGACCTGGGCCATAACCTCTTTTTCGCCACAGAGCTAGCCAGGGAGTTAGTAAGTCATTGACGCCAGAGGCGAGAGGACAGCACGCACCTTTGGGTCATGAATGAAGGCACCGCCCTTGCTGTTTGGTGGAAGTTCACCAGTTGTCGCGTACTTCAGGCATTCGATGATGGTTGTCTTTCCGGAGCCATTGTAGCCCACGATGAGGGTAAGTGGGGTGTTGAATTGGATGGCTTCACGACAGGCTGGGCTAAATGACCTGACGCCGGAGATGGAGAGTTTCTCGATCCGCGACATTTTGAATGCCTGGAGGAGCGAAGACCATGCACATCCGGGAATGGAAGCTGGCTAGGAAGCATGAAGTTGCTTGGTGTGGGTCAGCTCTAGGCAAGCAGTTGCAGCTAACAAACGCGGTACGATGGTTGTCACGCGTTAATGGTGATGCGTGTTCACGTGCAACAGAATCATGGCGAAAGGGAACAATACGTAATAAGCCAGCTCCCGTACTCGGTGGAAATAATCGGGAAAACAGGTAAAAACCTATGTACAGTGTCTAATTAACCGCAACACATTTTTTATCAAGAAATGATTGACCGATGTTCCATGGTAGAGAATGGAAGCACATGGACAAACGAATGCCTTAGATGTAAGTGCAGAAGCAATGCGGCTGCGTGAGGGGTGACTCGAGGCCTTAGATCTGCACGCATGGCTCTTGTTTATGAAACTACAGTGGCTAGCAAACATACTGCCGCCACTGAAGAAGAGTAAGCTGGCATCTTGTCTTCTAGTTGAGACTGAATCTTAAGGCACTAATAACATCTTAGACTTAGATTAGATGGGCTATTTCTTATCATTTATATCTTAGATTACTATATTCAGCGTTCATATATAGAATATACTGTTAAGGACTGGCCCTACGGCTGCTGCGAGTAGGCGTCGATATGAGGTTAAATTGAATCTCTTACGGAGGGAAGAGACAGGGAGGTTGTTACGGAGTGGCTACTATACATAAGGGGGAGTCCCCCTATCGGGTCCGTGCCTCAGGCCACCAGGCTATCAATCTAGCT